>NC_083322.1:16354826-16537326 GCF_963455315.2 Globicephala melas | reverse complement strand
AGTTGGTAGTGTATATATGTCCATGCCACTCTCTCACTTTGTCCCAGCTTACCCTTCCCCCTCCCCCCTCCAGGACCCGTACTTTTTTCTACAGGACTCCTCTATCTAGTCAGTCCTTGTGGCTAGGGTGGAAAACACCTCGTGGCCTATTTCATTGGTAACTGTATTTCCTTTTACACATTTATGCTTGTTTCCAAGTCCCTCTTTTCTGTGAGTTGGTAAAAATCCTGGCACGGGAATAAAATTAGCACAGCTGCCTGTTAACTTCAGTAGGACAAGAATAGTTCCTAATTAAACTCTTATGTCTTTGATTTAAACCTCCATTTAATCAAATTATTCAGCAGCTTAAGGCAGTTGTTGATTACAGGGAAAGTATACCTTGAATCTTTGTAAGTTATAACTCCCTTCCAGGCCTCATCAAGCTTCTCAAAAGGGATACAACATGCGCCTTCTTAAGGAGAGCTGAAAGTCTTTCAATAGCTGAGTCCTTCCTCCTTGGGGCTCTTTCTTTTTTTTTTTTTTTTTTTTTTTTAACATCTTTATTGGGGTATAATTGCTTTACAATGGTGTGTTAGTTTCTGCTTTATAACAAAGTGAATCAGTCATACATAAACATATGTTCCCATATGTCTTCCCTGTTGCGTCTCCCTCCCTCCCACCCTCCCCATCCCACCCCTCCAGGCTGTCACAAAGCACCGAGCCAATATCCCTGTGCCATGCGGCTGCTTCCCACTAGCTATCTACCTTACTGCGTTTGTTAGTGTGTATATGCCCATGACTCTCTCTCGCCCTGTCACAGCTCACCCTTCCCCTTCCCCATAACCTCAAGTCCGTTCTCTAAGAGGTCTGTGTCTTTATTCCTGCTTTACCCCTAGGTTCTTCATGACATTTTTTTCTTAAATTCCATATATATGTGTTAGCATACGGTATTTGTCTTTTTCTTTCTGACTTACTTCACTCTGTATGACAGACTCTAGGTCTATCCACCTCATTACAAATAGCTCAATTTCGTTTCTTTTTATGGCTGAGTAATATTCCATTGTATATATGTGCCACATCTTCTTTATCCATTCATCTGATGACGGGCACTTAGGTTGTTTCCATCTCCGGGCTATTGTAAATAGAGCTGCAATGAACATTTTGGTACATGACTCTTTTTGAATTTTGGTTTTCTCAGGGTATATGCCCAGTAGTGGGATTGCTGGGTCATATGGTAGTTCTATTTGTAGTTTTTTAAGGAACCTCCATACTGTTCTCCATAGTGGCTGAACCAATTCACATTCCCACCAGCAGTGCAAGAGTGTTCCCTTTTGTCCACACCCTCTCCAGCATTTATTGTTTCTAGATTTTTTGATGATGGCCATTCTGACTGGTGTGAGATGATATCTCATTGTAGTTTTGATTTGCATTTCTCTAATGATTAATGATGTTGAGCATTCTTTCATGTGTTTGTTGGCAGTCTGTATATCTTCTTTGGAGAAATGTCTATTTAGGTCTTCTGCCCATTTTTGGATTGGGTTGTTTGTTTTCTTGTTATTGAGCTGCATAAGCTGCTTGTAAATTTTGGAGATTAATCCTTTGTCGGTTGCTTCATTTGCAAATATTTTCTCCCATTCTGAGGGTTGTCTTTTGGTCTTGTTTACGGTTTCCTTTGCTGTGCAAAAGCTTTGAAGTTTCATTAGGTCCCATTTGTTTATTTTTGTTTTTATTTCCATTACTCTAGGAGGTGGGTCAGAAAGGATCTTGCTTTGATTTATGTCATAGAGTGTTCTGCCTATGTTTTCCTCTAAGAGTTCGATAGTTTCTGCCCTTACATTTAGGTCTTTAATCCATTTTGAGCTTATTTTTGTGTATGGTGTTAGGGAGTGATCTAATCTCATACTTTTACATGTACCTGTCCAGTTTTCCCAGCACCACTTATTGAAGAGGGTGTCCTTTCTCCATTGTACATTACTGCCACCTTTATCAAAGATAAGGTGTCCATATGTGCATGGGTTTATCTCTGGGCTTTCTATCCTGTTCCATTGATCTATCTTTCTGTTTTTGTGCCAGTACCATACCGTCTTGATGACTGTAGCTTTGTAGTATAGTCTGAAGTCAGGGAGCCTGATGCCTCCAGTTCCTTCTTTCGTTCTCAAGATTGCTTTGGCTATTCGGGGTCTTTTGTGTTTCCATACAAATTGTGAAAGTTTTTGTTCTAGTTCTGTGAAAAATGCCAGTGGTAGTTTGATAGGGATTGCATTGAATCTATAGATTGCTTTGGGTAGTAGAGTCATTTTCACAATGTTGATTCTTCCAATCCAAGAACATGGTATATCTCTCCATCTATTTATATCATCTTTAATTTCTTTCATCAGTGTCTTATAATTTTCTGCATACAGGTCTTTTGTCTCCTTAGGTAGGTTTATTCCTAGATATTTTATTCTTTTTGTTGCAATGGTAAATGGGAGTGTTTTCTTGATTTCACTTTCAGATTTTTCATCATTAGTATATAGGAATGCCAGAGATTTCTGTGCATTAATTTTGTATCCTGCCACTTTACCAAATTCATTGATTAGCTCTAGTAGTTTTCTGGTAGCATCTTTAGGGTTCTCTATGTATAGGATCATGTCATCTGCAAACAGTGACAGCTTTACTTCTTCTTTTCCAATTTGGATTCCTTTTATTTCCTTTTCTTCTCTGATTGCTGTGGCTAAAACTTCCAAAACAATGTTGAATAATAGTGGTGAGAGTGGGCAACCTTGTCTTGTTCCTGATCTTAGTGGAAATGCTTTCAGTTTTTCACCATTGAGGATGATGTTTGCTGTGGGCTTGTCATATATGGCCTTTATTATGTTGAGGAAAGTTCCCTCTATGCCTACTTTCTGCAGGGTTTTTATCATAAATGGGTGTTGAATTTTGTCAAAAGCTTTCTCTGCATCTATTGAGATGATCATATGGTTTTTCTCCTTCAATTTGTTAATATGGTTTATCACATTGATAGATTTGCGTATATTGAAGAATCCTTGCATTCCTGGAATAAACCCCACTTGATCATGGTGTATGATCCTTTTAATGTGCTGTTGGATTCTGTTTGCTAGTATTTTGTTGAGGATTTTTGCATCTATGTTCATCAGTGATATTGGCCTGTAGTTTTCTTTCTTTGTGACATCCTTGTCTGGTTTTGGTATCAAGGTGATGGTGGCCTCGTAGAAGGAGTTAGGGAGTGGTCCTCCCTCTGCTATATTTTGGAAGAGTTTGAGAAGGATAGGTGTTAGCTCTTCTCTAAATGTTTGATAGAATTCGCCTGTGAAGCCATCTGGTCCTGGGCTTTTCTTTGTTGGAAGATTTTTAATCACAGTTTCAATTTCAGTGCTTGTGATTGGTCTGTTCATATTTTCTATTTCTTCCTGATTCAGTCTTGGCAGGTTGTGCATTTCTAAGAATTTGTCCATTTCTTCCAGATTGTCCATTTTATTGGCATAGAGTTGCTTGTAGTAATCTCTCATGATCTCTTTTATCTCTGCAGTGTCAGTTGTTACCTCTCCTTTTTCATTTCTAATTCTATTGATTTGAGTCTTCTCCCTTTTTTTCTTGATGAGTCTGGCTAGTGGTTTATCTATTTTGTTTATCTTCTCAAAGAACCAGCTTTTAGTTTTATTGATCTTTGCTATTGTTTCCTTCATTTCTTTTTCATTTATTTCTGATCTGATTTTTATGATTTCTTTCCTTCTGCTAGCTTTGGGGTTTTTTTGTTCTTCTTTCTCTAATTGCTTGAGGTGCAAGGTTAGGTTGTTTATTCGAGATGTTTCCTGCTTCTTAAGGTGGGCTTGTATTGCTATAAACTTCCCCCTTAGAACTGCTTTTGCTGCATCCCACAGGTTTTGGGTCGTTGTGTCTCCATTGTCATTTGTTTCTAGGTATTTTTTGATTTCCTCTTTGATTTCTTCAGTGATCTCTTCATTATTAAGTAGTGTATTGTTTAGCCTCCATGTGTTTGTATTTTTTACAGATCTTTTCCTGTAATTGATATCTAGTCTCATGGCGTTGTGGTCAGAAAAGATACTTGATACAATTTCAATTTTCTTAAATTTACCAAGGCTTGATTTGTGACCTAAGATATGATCTATCCTGGAGAATGTTCCATGAGCACTTGAGAAAAATGTGTATTCTGTTGTTTTTGGATGGAGTGTCCTATAAATATCAATTAAGTCCATCTTGTTTAATGTATCATTTAAAGCTTGTGTTTCCTTATTTATTTTCATTTTGGATGATCTGTCCATGGGTGAAAGTGGGGTGTTTAAGTCCCCTACTATGAATGTGTTACTGTCGATTTCCCCTTTTATGGCTGTTAGTATTTGCCTTATGTATTGAGGTGCTCCTATGTTGGGTGCATAAATATTTACAATTGTTATATCTTCTTCTTGGATCGATCCCTTGATCATTATGTAGTGTCCTTCTTTGTCTCTTTTAATAGTCCTTATTTTAAAGTCTATTTTGTCTGATATGAGAATTGCTACTCCAGCTTTCTTTTGGCTTCCATTTGCATGGAATATCTTTTTCCATCCCCTTACTTTCAGTCTGTATGTGTCTCTAGGTCTGAAGTGGGTCTCTTGTAGACAGCATATATAAGGGTTTTGTTTTTGTATCCATTCAGCTAATCTGTGTCTTTTGGTGGGAGCATTTAGTCCATTTACATTTAAGGTAATTATCGATATGTTTGTTCCTATTCCCATTTTCTAAATTGTTTTGGGTTCGTTATTATAGGTCTTTTCCTTCTCTTGTGTTTCTTGCCTAGAGAAGATCCTTTAGCATTTGTTGTAAAGCTGGTTTGGTGGTGCTGAACTCTCTCAGCTTTTGCTTGTCTGTAAAGGCTTTAATTTCTCCATCAAATCTGAATGAGATCCTTGCTGGGTAGAGTAGTCTTGGCTGCATGTTTTTCTCCTTCATCACTTTCAGTATGTCCTGCCACTCCCTTCTGGCTTGTAGGGTTTCTGCTGAGAGATCAGCTGTTAACCTTATGGGGATTCCCTTATGTGTTATTTGTTGTTTTTCCCTTGCTGCTTTTAATATGCTTTCTTTGTATTTAATTTTTGACAGTTTGATTAATATGTGTCTTGGCGTATTTCTCCTTGTATTTATCTTGTATGGGACTCTCTGTGCTTCCTGGACTTGATTAACTATTTCCTTTCCCATATTAGGGAAGTTTTCAACTATAATCTCTTCAAATATCTTCTCAGTCCCTTTCTTTTTCTCTTCTTCTTCTGGAACCCCTATAATTCGAATGTTGGTGCGTTTAATGTTGTCCCAGAGGTCTCTGAGACTGTCCTCAGTTCTTTTCATTCTTTTTTCTTTATTCTGCTCTGCAGTAGTTATTTCCACTATTTTATCTTCCAGGTCACTTATCCGTTCTTCTGCCTCAGTTATTCTGCTATTGATCCCATCTAGAGTACTTTTAATTTCATTTATTGTGTTGTTCATCGTTGCTTGTTTCATCTTTAGTTCTTCTAGGTCCTTGTTAACTGATTCTTGCATTTTGTCCAATCTATTGTCCATTCTATCTCCAAGATTTCGGATCAACCTTACTATCATTATTCTGAATTCTCTTTCAGGTAGACTGCCTATTTCCTCTTCATTTGTTAGGTCTGGTGCATTTTTATCTTGCTCCTTTATCTGCTGTGTGTTTTTCTGTCTTCTCATTTTGCTTATCTTACTGTGTTTGGGGTCTCCTTTTTGCAGGCTGCAGGTTTGTGGTTCCTCCTGTTTTTGATGTCTGTCTCTAGTGGCTAAGGTTGGTTCAGTGGGTTGTGTAGGCTTCCTAGTGGAGGGGGCTAGTGCCTGTGTTGTGGTGGATGAGGCTAGATCTTGTCTCTCTAGTGGGCAGGTTCACGTCTGGTGGTGTGTTTGGGGGTGTCTGTGGCCTTATTATGATTTTAGGCAGCCTCTCTGCTAATGGGTGGGGTTGTGTTCCTGTTTTGCTAGTTGTTTGGCATAGGTTTTCCAGCACTGTGGCTTGCTGGTCGTTGAGTGAAGCTGGGTGCTGGTGTTAAGATGGAGGTCTCTGGGAGATTTTCGCCGTTTGATATTATGTGGAGCTGGGAGGTCTCTTGTTGATCAGTGTCCTGCAGTTGGCTGTCCTACCTCAGAGGCAGAGCCCTGCCTCCTGGCTGGAGCACCAAAAGCTTTTCATCCACAGGCTCAGGATAAAAGTGAGAAAAAGTAGAGGGAATTAGTAGAAGTATGAGGAAAGAAAGAAGGAAAGGAGGGTAGGAAGGAAGGAAGAAAGAAAGAAAGAAGCAAAGAAGGAAAGAAGGCAAGAAGGAAAGAAAGGAGGGAGGGAGGGAGGGAGGAAGGAAGGAAGGAGGGAAAGAAGGAAAAAAGACAGAAAGAAAGAAGATACAGTAAAAATAAAATACAGTATAATAAAGTATTGAATTACAAACTTCTTATTTAGAAGAAAAAAAAAAAGGGACGGAAAGAACCTAGGACAAATGTTGGAAGCAAAGCTATACAGACAAAATCTTACACAGAAGCATACACATACACCCTCACTAAAAGAGGTAAATGGGGAAAAATCCTAAATCTTGCTGTCAGATACCACCTCCTCAATTTGGGATGATTCGTTGTCTAAAGGAGGGAAGGAAGGACGGAAAGAAAGAAAGAAAGAACGAAGGTAAAGTATAATAAGGTTATTAAAATTAATTATTAAGAAAAAAATTAAAAAAAAAACATGGACGGATAGAACCCTAGGACAAATGGTGGAAGCAAGACTATACAGACAAGATCTCACACAGAAGCATACACATACACATTCACAAAAAGAGGAAAGAGGAAAAAAATCATAGATCTTGCTCCTAAAGTCCACTTCCTTAATTTGGGACGATTGGTTGTCTATTCAGGTATTCCACAGATGCAGGGTACATCAAGTTGATTGTGGAGCTTTAATCCGCTGTTTCTGAGGCTGCTGGGAGGGATTTCCCTTTCTCTTCTTTGTTCTCAGAGCTCCCAGGGCTAAGCTTTGGATTTGGCCCTGCCACTGCGTGTAGATCGCTGGAGGGCGTCTGTTTTTTGCTCAGACAGGATGGGGTTAAAAGAGCCGCTGATTGGGGGCTCTGGCGCACTCAGGCCGGCGGGGACGGAGGGGCACAGAGTGCGGGGCGGGCCTGCGGTGGCAAAGGCCGGCGTGACTTTGCACCAGCCTGAGGCGCGCTGTGCACTCTCCCGGGGAAGTTGTCCCTGGATCCCGGGAACCCGGCAGTGGCGGGCTGCACAGGCTCCGCGGAAGAGGGGTGTGGAGAGTGACCTGTGCTCGCACACAGGCCCCTTGGTGGCGGCAGCAGCAGCCTTAACGTCTCCCGCCCGCCTCTGGGGTCCGCGCTTTTAGCCGCGGCTTGCGCCCGTCTCTGGAGTCCGCGCCCTCAGCCGCGGCTCGCGCCCGTCTCTGGATTCCGCGCTTTCAGCCGCGGCTCGCGCCCGTCTCTGGATTCCGCGCTTTCAGCCGCGGCTCGCGCCCGTCTCTGGGGTTCGCGCTTTTAGCCGCGGCTCGCGCCCGTCTCTGGAGTTCCTTTAAGCAGCGTTCTTAAACCCCTCTCCTCACGCCCCAGGAAACAAAGAGGGAAGGAAAAGTCTCCTGCCTCTTCTGCTGGTGCAGGCTTTTCCCCGGACTCCCTCCCGGCTAGCTGTGGTGCACTAACCCCTTCAGGCTATGTTCAAGCCGCCAACCCCAGTCCTCTCCCTGCGCTCCGGCCTCAGCTCTCAGCCCCGCCCGCCCCGGCGGGTGAGCAGACAAGCCTCTCGGGCTGGTGAGTGCCGGTCGGCACCGATCCTCTGTGCGGGAATCTCCCCGCTTTGCCCTCCGCACCCGTTGCTGTGCACTCCGCAGCTTCGAAGCTCCCCCCTCCGCCTCCCGCAGTCTCCGCCCGCGAAGGGGCTTCCTAGAGTGTGGAAACTTCTCCTCCTTCACAGCTCCCTCCCACTGGTGCAGGTGCCGTCCCTATTCTTTTGTCTCTGTTTTTTTCTTTTGCCCTACCCAGGTACGTGGGGAGTTTCTTGCCTTTTGGGAGGTCTGAGGTCTTCTGCCAGCCTTCAGTAGGTGTTCTGTAGGAGTTGTTCCACGTGTAGATGTATTTCTGGTGTATCTGTCGGGAGGAAGGTGATCTCCGCGTCTTACTCTTCCGCCATCTTCCGCCTTCCCCCGGGGCTCTTTCTTAAATGATGAAAGGGCTACCTGAATTCCAGGTGTAGACTATCATTCTTGCCTCCTTTATTTCCAGCCTGACTTCAGGGCCTGCAATAACTGCTAAATGACTTGAGGATGGATATAAAGGCCACCGCCTCTAGATTGCTAGGAAGCTAATAGTAGCGAGTAGATGGGATGGGCCAGGGGTACCTGGTAGGGCTTCTATTAGTCTGGTTGGCAGTGAATCTTTAGGGTCTGTTGCTCTTTGGGGTTTTCCTACTTCAGGTTCTGTTCCCACCGAGTGCATGATTAGAGGTAAGAAGGCCACTCCAGAGTCTTCTCGTGTCCCTTCTCTTTCTTGGGCTTCTCCACAGACTTCTCTTCCTAAGTCTTCCTCCTCATGGTTTCCTGTTAAAATGCAGTGTCAAGAAGAGAAGATGGTGGTAACTGTTCAGAGAGAGTGTTCAGGAAAGGAAAGCTGGTGAATCCATTCCATCTGAATCTCAGCCCAGTTGGCTGCTGTTACAACTATTTAGACTTAATAAACAATGCAGCCATCTTTGAAGTTGGGCTCCATGAACAGCACAGTGCAGTACAGGTAAGACTCCTCACTGGGAGTTTGTCAAGATGCCATAGTTTGATTAAGAAACTAATAGGAGGGGTAATGTAGTACAGCAAGAAGCATAGAGTCCTTTTGTTTAAAAAATGTAGCTTTTTCTAGTTACTTCGAAGACTTATTTTGAGAGGTTGTCAAATTACCTCACTACCTTCACCTATCAAATCAGCTTCTTTATGTTTACACAGTAACGTAAAGTACATGAGTGACTTGAACTCGTCTTGCTGCTGTCAGCATCATTTTAGGTGGTCTGAGTAATGTCCACCTCCTATAACTTTAACCAAATGGTGGAGAATGTTGTGAATAATATTCAAGTTGCTTCATTTTTGTTTTCTACCCTTGAAAAATAGTCAATTATTATGATAGATCAAGCTATGAGAAGTAGTTTCTATAAGCTAAACAATCTAATTATGAGAATAAATTGCCCATAGAATAGAGTGAGAGATGCAATGTGCTAACAACTACTTTCTCTCTGCCTTTTGAGGTAAATCCTATTTTTCACCAAGTTATAGGTGAAGAAACTGAGGCTTAGAGAGTTTAGTAATTTGATGCAATACAGTTGATAACTAGCAGTGTTAGGATTAAAACCTAGATTTTTCTTAATTCATATCATTAACCTTGATCTGTGCCACAGTTATTTTTCATTAATCTCTGGAGAAACCAGTTTGGAATGTAAGTTTCATGTGGTGTTTACATATAGATACCAGCCGGCTATATATGAAGCTTCTTCAAGAGATGGTGGAAAATGCCACAAAAAGTATTGCTACAATGTGTGAGCTCTCCTTCCAAGAAATCATCCTGCTAAGGTGACAAATATTTGTCTGGTTCTATCTAGATGACTCCTGACACACTGGTATATGCCATAATTCTACACTGCAATTCATTGCCTGCCAACAGTTCTGGTATCTGGAGAACTAATCCAACTGTCATTCCAATCAAATGTTCTTATACCAGGTGAGATGTCTCATAGTTGTTACTGCCCTATTATGACTCCCCCCTTCAACTCCCTCAGCTGGTTTACTATTAATGTCTCATTCAGGAGGAGGAGTGTGGGCAGCAAAGCCATTCAACCCACGTGGATTCCATTTAGTTCTACTCTATCCTCTCAGCAGAGAATGAAATGCACCATAAGATTGATGACTGGTAGGTAGAGGCATGAGTAAATTAGAGGCTACTCCTCACCTCCAGTTGCTCTACAGGTGATATCTCAATACAGAATCTTGGAGTTCTGAGAGGAATTCTACTAGCTTCCAACTTAACGATGTTATTCACATTCAAGCGGATGTCCACACTGGGAGTCATATTGCTCTAAGGCTCTCCATTGATTCATATGTAGCCATGTGAACTCCAAACACAGAATCTACTCCTTGACATATCCTTATTGATTTTTCAGTGGGTAAGTTACATGAAGCTCCTTTGTCAATTCCCAGCTATAAAGTAATTCAGTAGCCAGTGCTTTTTAATTATCTAGCTAACTGGTGGATGGTCAATCAAAAGATGTTGTTTTTACCTTCATACTACCAAGGCTCAAACCAAATCTGGTAAGTTACATTTCTTGCTCTGTTATGGGTGATCTAGCATTAACATTCTAAATATGAGTCCAAGTCCACCTAAGAATCAACTACAAATTATTCCCTAGCTCCATATTACATGCCATCTGAAGACTGCTGAAGCATTGGCTGACCCAGATTCTTCAAACAAGGCTTGCTCTTTTAGTAGATCAAGAAAATTGTGGGTATAGCTGTTGGAGTATCTGTAGGTTTTGACCTGAATGTCAATGGCTCTAGATAACTTTAGGTGTAAACCACTATGACCAAGTAGAGGCGAATTCAGTAAAAATACAGAGTAGTTGCGAAGAGATCAGTAGCCCTTTAAGGCCGAATAGAACAAGTTATATTTTTTCCCAGTTGTTAGGACAGGCCGGGAAAGAATGGCTATAACTTGTGACCATACATGTAAGTTAACTGTTTAACATCTGTATCAAGGAACTAATAAGCACTTTACAATTTTAATATGAGAGTTAGGTCTTTTTTATTATTAAAAGGGAGTAGTTAGCACCTATTAATAATGACTAAGACAATTGACAAATTAAGTTTCCAATCAATGTCCATGTTTCTCAAATCATATTCTTTCCTAATTAAAGAATCTAGGAGAGTTCTCAACACTGGCTGCATGATAGAATGTTTAAGAGCTTCCCAGGTCATCTAATAAGCAGTCACTAACCCAGAACAATTAAATCAGAAGCTTTAGGGTGTAGAACCCAGATAATAATTCTGAAACTTCCCAGGTGATTCCAGTGTGCATCTAAGGTTGAAAAACTCTGGTCTAGAATAAATACTATTAATCAGTCATTTAAGGAAAGACTAAACCTATAATATACTTTTGTCCACTAAATCATACCTCATTCACTAACACTAAGCTTTGAAATAATCAAAGTTAGTATATCTTAATACATAAATCTTTCATAATGCAGGTGCCACCTGGCACCTATATCACAGGTGGCTTTGATAAGCTGGACAGCTCCAGTTTAACCTTATTACAATCTACTTAAAAGTTATCAGAAGCTTTGTTTCTTTAGTGCTCAAAGTTAGGCTTCAGTAATCCCCCCCCAGATTTTCCTTTTTTGTGTAAAAAAAAAAAAAAGACTACCAATTCCAGTAAAAAAGTAGAGTTAGCTGTAATGGGGGCAGAATAATAAATAGGAGTAGAATCTCAGATATACTTCCTCAAACTTATCTTGGTTAGTTATCCTATTTCGACTGTAGTTTATTCAGGACTAAAAACGTACATTTCTAGTTTGAACTTAGTTTGCTAAGTATTAGGGACTGAACCCTACAGTTAACTGATTGTCTTATGTTGGCCATGCAGACTACATCTAGAGTTTTAGATCATCAGAGGAACTTTAGGCTCTAAAAGAATGCATAGAACACTTTGGAGGGCTCAACTTTGGCCATCTTTACCTTTTCGGATAAATATAACTGTATTCACTCAAATATCGTGTTCATTTTTCTCTTAGGAAAAGAATAAACTGTTTTTCATACTAAATCTTTTCTCTCCTCTTATACCATGTTTTTCTTTTTTTAAACACTGGCTGAGTCATTTGGTATAAACCTAGTCTAATTGCTCCCTTAAGAAGCTGTACTTTGAATCTTATCTAAGGCTATTAGAGACTTTTCTTAGAGCCAGCAGCTTCTATATGCAAGTTTTAGGAATTTGATTTCACAAAATAAAAAGTAACTAGTTAAATAATGAATGTCATTCCCCTGCTTGATTTTTGTTACTATGCTTCTGTGAACCTCCTAGATGAGTATTGTCAAAGTTGACGATTTATCGGCTAGAGGGATAATAAGGATTATAGCTCGTTGCTGCTATCTTCCAGGTGGTCTCCTCTAGAAGGCCACATTGACATTTGTAACTGCTGTGAGACTCGAACCTGTAAAAAAAAAAAATTACATCCCTCCCTGAAGCTAGTCCAAAGCTACTGGGAGAAAGTTGAGTGGTCAAGGCAGAGTAGGGATCTTATAAGTCAATCAGCAAAGATGTTGGAGTCTCAAAGCCAGTGCCTCACAACCTTTTTTTCTTTTTCAAAATCACTTCCTTAGGGATAAAAATGTTAATTCTAAGAAAAGTTAAATACTAGGAATAAGAAATTTTCAGGTATGATTGAACTTTTAAGGGCCATGACCATTGTTAATATCTAAGACTTTTGCTCTAAAAACTGATTTTGGCCCTTTGAGTATGATATTGCTTTTTATTGAGAATTCATGCTCTAAGCTCAGGGTGGCTTGAGCTATGTTCTATTAAAAGGGGCCATCTGACCTGTCTAATTACCAAATTCAGGAAGTTCTAGGAGAGAGATGGAGGCAGCTGTGCTTGTTGGTCCTCTCTTGACCAGTGCTACTCATGACACCAACAATAGTGCTGGCCAAGCGGAATTAGCTTCGTCCCAAGGAGTGATTAACCATAGAGTATAGATAACAAAGATTCTAAGCATTCTGGCATTAACATTTTACAAAAATCCTAGGTGAGGAGAAGGTACTAGGCACTATATTGCTATTGGCTTTTGGAGTTAGAACCATAACCACTGCTGCTTTCTTTATAGCATTGCTGTACAAAAGACTGAAGAAATCTACTTGAGAGTTTTATCACTATCCTAATAAATTAATATACATAAGCAGTGGCAGTTCTATTTCAATATTTGTGTCTTCTTATACAAACTACTTCTTAAAACTAGAAGAGAAACCATAACAGATCCTAACAGTTCTGGACTATAGGGCAATCCATTGCAATTATAGCTTCAATAATTCACTTTCTAGCTAGAATAACTTCTTGTCTCCTGGAATTCCATCCCCTTTCCCTCTTCCCACCCTCCAAGCATTAGTTTCTTTAGCTTTTACCTACAGCATCCTGGAGGTTTAGGACTATGCAAGACTGAAGTGTATTTGTGTGGATATAACTAAAGATGAGTTTTGTGCATAGACATTGTCTTTAAATTCCTTAGACTGGAAGAGATGATCTTTGATTCTCGAATCTCATATTTGGATGGTATCCATCATCTTTGCTCTTCCTTGATTTCTAGCACAGTACTAGGGCCTATGTTTCTCAGAATACCAAGTGTTCACCCAGAGATTGTGGTCTACTTGATATAGAATAACAAGTGGTGGGGGGAGGAGGACCAGGGAAATAGGAAGTGATAGAAGGCAGGACATCGGAATTATCTGAAAAGCTTTTTCTAAATACCATTTTTATCTGCCACACCAGTGACCAGAGCTGTCTCTCAATACAAATAGTTAAATAGAATAATTGGACCAAAGGCAAAGAGAAACAAATGTTTAGGGGTGCGTTTTATATTTGAGTTGTAGAAGAGTCTTCAATGCCTTTTAAAATTGTACTTCTGAGAAGGGAAATATGTAAGAACTTACTTTAGCAACTGTCCTTATCTGCAGGCACTATTATTGGGAGAGAAGAAAATAGGTTTCCCCTAACTATGGCTCTTTTGGAGAATAGCATGAATCTGGTTCTGATGACAGCCTTGGTTTATGCTCTCCTGGAGAAAGGAGGTAGCACAGTATCCCCCTTCAATAACATGACCAAGAACTCCCATAGAAATTCTTTGTTAGACAGGACACCTGGACATAAGTTTCTTAATCTTATAAAGAAAATGCAAGAAAGACAAGTTCATTTGTTTCTGTTGAACAGGAAACAACTTTTAGATGACAGGGCTCTTTGCGTTATCTAATTTTCATTGACCATTTCTTGGTTTGACACCTCAGTGATTTCACAGAGTAGAACAATAAGCTTATTTTAATGTAAAAGCATTACTCGTTAAGACAAGGCTGTAGTTCATCTCTAGATTCAGTCTACAAATATTGTAGTAGGTCACATGCAAAAACAGATTAGTGCAGAGGAATATCCATTAGGGACTGGGTTATGTGGGCAGAAATGAGAACCAAAAAAAGAAATCAAGAACTGGGACCAAACAAACCAGTTCAACATTCTGATTCTGGCTTCAATGTTAAGAATATTTTAAAATACCAGAAACTTTAGGGGCAGCTCTAAAATATTAGCAAGCATTAGAAAAATCATTTGGAGTGCTGTTAAATCTCAGATTGCTAAGCCTCTCCCACAGAGTTTCTGATTTAGGAGGGCTGAGCTGAGGCCTGGTAATCTGCATTTATAAGGCATTCCCAGATGATGGTTGTGGTGCTAGTCTGGGAACTGCACTTGGAGGCCATGTTTTAGAGAGCTACAGCTCTTGTGAGGCCTGGTCTTAGGAAGAACATCCGTCACACCTGATGAAGAAAGTGTTTGGTAAAACTCTAATCACAACTATTGCTGTGTGGGAATTTCTGCAACCTCACATACCTTTAATCTCATCTTTTAATGAGGCATTTACCCTTTTCCCTTTCACTGCAACTCAGTATTTTCTTAGCTACTGATGTGAGAGTGGGATATGGAAGTAACCTGCCCTCTCTAGTTCTTATTTTCATACAAAAGCTTGGGACTCGGCGCTTCCTCCTCCATCCTGATAGCTCCCGGATCTAACAGTACTTAGGATCTTTGGCACCTTCTCTTTTGAAGTAAGCCAGCAGGCCCTCATAGGTTTCTCTTATCTTTTAGCCTCTTGATGATACTATCAATAAAATAACTTCTCATCCCTCTGAAACTCTGACACCCTACATTCTCTAAGGTGTGTGTCTTGTGATTTAATGGAAAAGAAGTTTCATTAGTGACTTCTTATAAATGCAATTTTTGGCGTCCTACTATGTGCATTTCTAACACAACAGGACCCCAAGAACTGTTGCTGGCAATTCTACCTCAACATCCCAGTGGTGTACCCCTCATTTACTTCAGGTACCGTAAAAATGAGGCTAACAACACTTAGCAAATGTTGATGAAAACTAAACGGTGTGCACAGCTTCCCCATCCCTTCTAACCCATATACTAAGGTGAAAGACACTGCCTTCCTCACTGTATAGATATCATTTTCCCTATAGAGGGGCCATTGCCTTTATTCCTTGTTCTAGCAGCAAGATTATAAAACACAGGGTATGGAATATGATTGATTTAAGCCAATCATGTTAATCAAATTCTTATTTGCCAGTAATTTGTCTAGGGGAGGACATGTGACTAACTCACACTAGTGATGTAAGGAAATCTTGGGTTTTGGGGGGACAAATTTTCCTCCCTCAGAGAGGGTATGAAAACAGCTCATCTTTCTCTACCCCCTTTGTTTCTACTTGGATACTGCTCTATGAAGGTATATTGCTTGGAATCACTGCAGCCATCCTGTGACCATGGGGGAAAGGAGAGGCAATAACAGAGATGCTCACTCAAAATCCTGACATTGCTGAGCCTCTGAAACATCTCTGGAACTGCCTAACCTTGGATTTGTTTTTATTTGAGAAAATATCTTTTACTTAAGTCACCTTATTAAAAACTAGTTGAATTTGAAACAATTTTAACTGGTCACTAATGAAAGATATATTAGGTCTTTGTTAAATAACAAAAGCCCTGGCCACTTATTTTCTGGGTTTGTTTTGGAGTGTGGCCTCTGCTTCCCCAGAGGAGTAAAGCTTGGTCTTCTGCTTTGATAGGGAAGCAGATGAATGACTCTTGGCTGGGACTCAGCGAGGGCGGTGAGAACAGTCTGGCTTTCTAAAGCCCTAATTAGTCTTACCTAGTTCACAGCCTCCAACAAAGTTGCCGAATTGATTTTTTTTAAATCACCGGTGCTCTGGCAATTGCCATAATATTATGACAGTGCTAATACAATATAACCCAGTTGAAACAAAGCACTCTCCAGAGAGAAAAGTAGAGAGGCTTTTGTTTGAGCTGGTTCCAAACTTTCTGACCTTCCTAACATAAGTGGGGGTGGGAATAGAGAGGTGAAAGGGAGGCTCAGCATGCTATTCTATTCAAATCATCCCTGTAGCTATAGTGCTAAGATACCTGTTAGCTCTGGAGACACCCCTTCACAGATCCTGTCAAACAGCCCATGACTCTGTGACTTAGTGCCTCGGCCTACTTAACTGGGTGAAGTGTGAACATTCTGTATCCAAAGACCATTCCTCCAGCTCGGTGAAATGTTGGCCCTGATAAGGCCCCTCCGTAGCTTTCTCCTTCTACTTTGCTATGGAGCCTGAAATTCTTCTCACTGGTCACTCTTTTAGAGTTAGAAGTTGTGTGCAGAAGGGTGGAGGGGTGTGGTCTAGGGGATGTGCACTTATTCTCTTCAGAAGGGGAATCATAAATTACTCGTATTAGGACTTTATGGCCATGCTAATGGATTAAATTTCTTTAGATTATTATGTACTTGTGCATTATAGGGAATGGCGCCAAGGATAACTGATCTACTTTTTAAAGAAAGCCCGGAACATAAGCTAGTTGAGATGCTATGTGGATCTGAGGAGATTTAGTATATGAACAGGGGGTTCAAAACCGTGTGATTCTCCCCATGTTGTGTCAGTAATCAGGGACAATACCAGTGGTGGTGTGTGCTATGTATTGCGTTCTCTCATCACTGACTCTTAGGCTCCCAGGCCAACCACCTTTGGGCAGAGGACCAAGGTTCCCTTACCTATCTGATCAACAGACTCAATTAGTCATCTTGTTAAGCTGCAGATGTATAGGTTCCATCCTAGAGCTACTAACTCAGAATCACAGGATGCTTGGGAGCCACTGTTCTTGAGGAGTTATTGCAATATTTTTAGAATTGAGCTTCCTTTTTCTGTGATTCTAAAGTCTAGATGAATCCTAGGGAATGCATCATCTCATGTGACCCCTTTTTATGGGAATGTCAGTCTGGATGACACCTGGGCAGCTCTAGAATATTGTCTCCCAGTTTCACGCCCCAAATTTCTTTTCCTCAGAAGGCCCTTCAGAGGCAGAGGGAGATGCAATGAGCAAAGTTAGAATGTTGGAAGGAAAGGCGTCTTTATGGAAAGGCAAATAGGTAACTGAGGTCAGTTTACATAAAGTAGTGAGAGATGATCAGGTAGGAAATATACAAGTTTATTGGCTGTAGAGAGCTGTCAAGGTAAGGCTGAGGTTTTAGCAGCAAGAAATACAGTGTTGGTGGAGGTGTGGATAGTATTCAGTAATTGAGTATACAGTACATTATCTCTTCAGATGGACGTTGATTCGTGAGGGAAACCAGTGCAGTTCGTTACAATAGTCCAGGCCACTTGGATTAGGATGGCAACTGTGATGGTTGAAAGCAGGGAACACATGAAAGAATGTTATCTGAGAGACTGTGACTGATTTTAGGAAACAAGGGGAAAAAGCGTTAAAAAAGGACAACATTTCTAAATCTTGTGCTTTAGGGGCAATAGAGGACCATTAAGTGAACTGGAAAAGATATTTGATTTGGGAGGGAGAAAAGTTGGCTTCTGAACATTATTAAAGAGATCCTAGCACTAGCCAGGAGAACAAGCTGTGTGCCTGACTGAGGCTACGTGGAGGGAGGTTATTGATGGAGGGCAAGTTTCAGTCTGCACTTCCTGGGTTGAGCGTGTTGACTGGCACACAGGAAACCCTTTATTTTTGAATGTCTAGTAAGCTTGGAAAAGAAAAGGCAAGTGCCTTTGCTGAGTTGATTTCATGGTTTGAATTTTGTTACAAAAGAAAATGGTATTATTTTTTCCAATCACCATATTTAAACATTCTCTGGATCTCATTTCCATGTCCCTTAATGACATCTTATTATAGATTCCATGGTTTCACTTTGATTATTAAAACAGTCTCGTTTTGGTCATTAAAACTCTGCTAGGTACTAAAATCCAGTCTTGTATGACTTAAAAATGGAATCTCATATTCAGATCACACTTTATACTTCTCACTTCTTCTGACTCTCAAGAATGCATGGGAAAGTTGTATAATCTGTTCTCTTACATTTTTTGATCTTTCACTCTTCCTCTCACTGCCCGGCCCCCAAGTGTGAGACAATTGCTGTTGAGGTAGGAGGACAGGTGGATAATAGACAAAGGAACTAATGTTTTACCTGGCGGATGTTTTGTATTATAGTTATCTGTAGAGCAGGCACTCAAAGGATGGCTGTCTTCTGAGCACATTTTGAGAGATTCTGTGCCCAGCTCTTTGCAAAGATCTCACCTCTAAACAGTTTTAGGATGTGGAAAATACACTCTCTGACTGACTACAGTGTCTACCCTATGCAGGACCTGCCCAAGCAAAGTAAAGCTGGACCAAAAGCAAGTGAAAGTCCAGCCTGTGTCCCTTTATTGCTCATCACTGCCAGCCATCGTCTCCACAAGGTGTGTTTAAGATGTCTGAGCCTGACCTCATGCATTTTACTGTTCCAGATAGCTGAAATACTCATCAAATGCCCTCTCTTCTTGCCTTGCCAGTAGGATGCTCCAGAAACCTTCACCTCTCAGAATACTCCAGGCCAGAAATAGGCATTAGTCTCTACGATACTGTCTCCAAGTTTCAGTATCAGATATAGCTCTCACAGTGTGTGGACTTATGCGTGTGAGTTTCTGAAGCTTAGCATGCAGCCAGTTGGGGAATGAGGTGTCAGTTCCCTTTTCTTCCAGAACCCCCCATTATCTTGAAGGATGGGTCTCTTGGAGTCCCTGTCAGATAGGACAGAAATGCAGTAAAAATACTCTCCCTCCCAAGGCCCATGGTTCCTTGAATCTATGACTTTCCTTTGAATATCTAGTCTTTTGTATAGGCTGAAGGTAGTAGGAGGATGAGGTTAATCCTCACCCCTGCATTGTAATAAATCGTATAAGGATGAGTCTACTGATTTTTCTGTAGAATATGGGCATATCAATTGCCTATTTTCCAAAGCTTTAGCTAAAAATCTGAGATAATAGGAAAAGCCCCCTCACCATCCTAGTATAGGTTTATTCTATGAACAACATTTACTGGTTCTTCTAAGTACCAGATACTGTTCCAGGTACTGAGGATCCCAGATAAGCTCTTTGCTTTCATTGAGCTTATATCCTTCCTGGAGAGTTGGGGGGAGTAGAGGAAAAACTGATAAACAAATAGGAAAATAGCAAATTCATATCCATGTTAACTATGCAGAGTTAAAACAGGGGATCTATCAGGTGACTGGATGATTAATCTGGAGGGGGTGGGGCAAGCTTCCAAAGAGGGCAAAGTTATATTTTTTTATTGAAATAAATTGGTTTATAATATTGTGTTAGTTTCAGGTATACAGCATAGTGATTCAGTATTTTTGCAGATTATACTCCATTATAGGTTATTACAAGATAATGGGTATAATTCCCTGTGCTATACAGTATATCCTTGTTGCTTATCTATTTTACATATAGACAGGTTTGTATCTGTTAATCCCATACCCCTAATTTGCCCCTTCCTCTTTCCCTCTCCTGTTTGGTAACCACAGGTCTGTGAGTCTGTTTCTGTTTTGTATATACACTCATTTGTATTATTTTTTTAGATTCCACATTAAGTGATATCATACGCTATTTGTCTTTGTCTGACTTATTTCATTGAGCAAAATATTCTCTAGGCCCATCCACACATTTCATTGTTTTTAATGGCTGAGTAATATTCCATACCATATATACAACACATCTTCTTAATCTAATCATCTGTTGATGAACACTTAGATTACTTTTTTTTTCTTTTCCTGCAAATAGCTTTTAATTCCACATCGTGTTTGTGAAAATACATGGTGGTACACATACATCAACTTTATTTGTTTTCTCCAAGCTCTGGCTTATATTTTTACTTTCTCTAAGGTCCCTTTTAATGCACAGAAATTTTAAGTCCAATGTAGTCAAATTTATCAGTTGTTTCCTTTGTGTCTTATGGGGGTTTTGCCTTATTTAAACAATGCTTTAATAATGTGAGTTCATAAAGCTTTTCATGATTCATCTATAATTCACCTAGAATTTACATATCCTTTATATAATGTGATATAAGTATACAATTTTATTATTCTTCTGTCCATATGGATAACCATTGTCCCAGCATCATTGTCTTTTCCTAATAATTTATAATGCACCAATTTCATGGTTTTAATTATTATATGTTTACTATAATACTTTTATATAATACTATTATTATGTAAAATTAAAATAATAATTGACCAGATTTGCTGTTCTTCATACTTCCTTGGCTATTCTCTGTTCTCAGTTCATATATATACAATTAGATTTCCCTTGCTAAGTTCCATGAAAAAAAAAACTGATTGGAATTTCATTGAATCTGTGGATCAATTTGGAGAAAACCCAATGTCTTTATGATAGTATGTCTTCTCTTCCATGTACATGGTACATCTCTAGAATGTCTTTATAAAAATCTTTTAATTGTTTTGTAATTTTCTCTATAAAGATCTTGTGCCTCTTTTTGTTAGGTTTTTTTTTTAACATCTTTATTGGAGTATAATTGCTTTAAACTGGTGTGTTAGTTTCTGCTTTATAACAAAGTGAATCAGTTATACATATACATATGTCCCCATATCTATTCCCTCTGCATCTGAGGGAACTCTGTATGACAGACTCTGGGTCTATCCACCTCACTACAAATAACTCAGTTTCGTTTCTTTTTATGGCTGAGTAATATTCCATTGTATATATGTGCCACATCTTCTTTATCCATTCATCTGTTGATGGACATTTAGGTTGCTTCCATGTCCTGGCTATTGTAAATAAAGCGGCAGTGGACATTGTGGTACATGACTCTTTTTTTTTTAACATCTTTATTGGAGTATAATTGCTTCACAATGGTGTGTTAATTTCTGCTCTATAGCAAAGTGAATCAGTTATACATATACATATGTTCCCATATCTCTTCCCTCTTGCATCTCCCTCCCTCCCACCCTTCCTATTCCACCCCTCTAGGTGGTCACAAACCACTGAGCTGATCTCCCTGTGCTTTGCGGCTGCTTCCCACTAGCTATCTATATTACGTTTGGTAGTGTATATATGTCCATGCCACTCTCTCACTTTGTCACAGCTTACCCTTCCCCCTCCCCATATCCTCAAGTCCATTCTCTAGGAGGTCTGTGTCTTTATTCCCATCTTACCCTAGGTTCTTCATGACCTTTTTTCTTTTTCTTCTTAGATTCCATATATATGTGTTAGCATACGGTATTTGTTTTTCTCTTTCTGACTTACTTCATTCTGTATGACAGATTCTAGGTCCATCCACCTCACTACAAATAACTCAATTTCATTTCTTTTTATGGCTGAATAATACTCCATTGTATGTATGTGCCACATCTTCTTTATCCATGCATCTGTTGAAGGACACTTAGGTTGCTTCCATGTCCTGGCTATTGTAAATAGAGCTGCAGTGAACATTTTGGTACATGACTCTTTTTGAATTATGGTTTTCTCAGGGTATATGCCCAGTAGTGGGATTGCTGGGTTGTATGGTAATTCTATTTTTAGTTTTTTAAGGAACCTCCATACTGTTCTCCATAGTGGCTGTATCAATTTACATTCCCACCAACAGTGCAAGAGGGTTCCCTTTTCTCCATACCCTCTCCAGCATTTATTGTTTCTAGATTTTTTGATGATGGCCATTCTGACTGGTGTGAGATGATATCTCATTGTAGTTTTGATTTGCATTTCTCTAATGATTAATGATGTTGAGCATTCTTTCATGTGTTTGTTGGCCATCTGTATATCTTCTTTGGAGAAATGTCTGTTTAGGTCTTCTGCCCATTTTTGGATTGGGTTGTTTGTTATTTTGATATTGAACTGCGTGAGCTGCTTGTAAATTCTGGAGATTAATCTTTTGTCAGTTGCTTCATTTGCAAATATTTTCTCCCATCCTGAGGGTTGTCTTTTCGTCCTGTTCATTGTTTCCTTTGCTGTGCAAAAGCTTTTAAGTTTCACTAGGTCCATTTGTTTATTTTTGTTTTTATTTTCATTTCTCTAGGAGGTGGGTCAAAAAGGATCTTGCTGTGTTTTATGTCATAGAGTGTTCTGCCTATGTTTTCCTCTAAGAGTTTGATGGTGTCTGGCCTTACATTTAGGTCTTTAAGCCATTTTGAGTTTATTCTTGAGTATGGTGTTAGGAAGTGTTCTAATTTCATTCTTTTACATGTAGCTCTCCAGTTTTCCCAGCACCACTTATTGAAGAGGCTGTCTTTTCTCTACTGTATATTCTTGCCTCTTTATCAAAGGTAAGGTGACCATATGTGTGTGGGTTTATCTCTGGGCTTTTTATCCTGTTCCATTGACCTGTCTTTCTGGTTTTGTGCCAGTACCATAGTGTCTTGATTACTGTAGCTTTGTAGTATAGTCTGAAGTCAGGAAGCCTGATTCCTCCAGCTCCGTTTTTCTTTCTTAAGACTGCTTTGGCTATTCGGGGCCTTTTGTGTTTCCATACAAATTGTGAAATTTTTCATTCTAGTTCTGTGAAAAATGCCATTGGTAGTTTGATAGGGATTGCATTGAATCTGTAGATTGCTTTGGGTAGTAGAGTCATTTTCACAATGTTGATTCTTCCAATCCAAGAACATGGTATATCTCTCCATCTATTTGTATCATCTTTAATTTCTTTCATCAGTGTCTTATAATTTTCTGCATACAGGTCTTTTGTCTCCTTAGGTAGGTTTATTCCTAGATATTTTATTCTTTTTGTTGCAATGGTAAATGGGAGTGTTTTCTTGATTTCACTTTCAGATTTTTCATTATTAGTGTATAGGAATGGCAGAGATTTCTGTGCATTAATTTTGTATCCTGCAACTTTACCAGATTAGTTGATTAGCTCTAGTACTTTTCTGGTAGCATCTTCAGTATTCTTTATGTATAGTATCATGTCATCTGCAAACAGTGACAGCTTTACTTCTTCTCTTCCGGTTTGGATTCCTTTTATTTCTTTTTCTTCTCTGATTGCTTTGGCTAAAACTTCCAAAACTATGTTCAATAATAGTAGTGAGAGTGGACAGCTATGTCCTGTTCCTGATCTTAGAGGAAATGGTTTCAGTTTTTCACCATTGAGGACGATGTTGGCTGTGGGTTTGTCATATATGGCCTTTATTATGTTGAGGTAAGTTCCCTCTATGCCTACTTTCTGCAGGATTTTTATCATAAATGGGTGTTGAATTTTGTCGAAAGCTGTCTCTGCATCTCTTTAGATGATCATATGGTTTTTCCCCTTCAGTTTGTTAATATGGTGTATCACATTGATTGATTTGTGTATATTGAAGAATCCTTGCATTCCTGGGATAAACTCTGCTTGATCATGGTGTATGATCCTTTTATTGTGCTGTTGGCTTCTGTTTGCTAATAGTTTGTTGAGGAATTTTGCATGTGTGTTCATCAGTGATATTGGCCTGTAGTTTTCTTTCTTTGTGACATCTTTGTCTGATTTTTGTATCAGAGTGATGGTGGCCTCGTAGAATGAGTTTGGGAGTGTTCCTCCCTCTGCAATATTTTGGAAGAGTTTGAGAAGGATAGGTTTTAGGTCTTCTCTAAATGTTTGATAGAATTGGCCTGTGAAGCCATCTGATCCTGGGCTTTTGTTTGTTGGAAGATTTTTAATCACAGTTTCAATTTCAGTGCTTGTGATCGGTCTGTTTATAGTTTCTATTTCTTCCTGGTTCAGTCTCGGAAGGTTGTGCATTTATAAGAATTTGTCCTTTTCTACCTGGTTGTCTATTTTATTGGCCTATAGTTGTGGATTAGTATTAACTGTCAATATTCACTTGATAAGCGGCAGCCTTGGGGATAGTTAGGCTTACACAATAGAGCTGGGGTCAGCAAAGTACAGTGAGCCACACTGAACCTGCCATTTGTTTGTGTACGTTTTATTGGGACACAGTCACACCTGGTTCTTAACATACTGTCTGTGGCTGTTTTTACGGAACACCTGGAGAGTTGAATGATGAGCGACCTTACAGAGGACTGTATGGTTTACAAGCCTAAAATATTTATCCTTTGGTTCTTTACAGAAAAAGTTTGCTGACTCCCGCTATAAGAATAAAATGTGTTGCAGTGTGACAATACTAAGAATCTGAATAACATACCAAGATGAAAGTTATTTTTATTATTCAATGAATTAGTCATATTTTTCCTGCTCTGCAGTCAGTCCATCACAGAATCACTGAATTCCTAGGTGCAGTTGCTTTTCTTACTAATTAGAATTACTTATCAAACCTGTTTATTGAATAAGCATCTGGCACCCATGGATATTTGCCTGGTCTGGCTATTGGATACAGTTTGCTTCTCATTGAGGTCGAGTATTTACTGATATATTCAATCCAGAATCTATCACAAATATCAGGGCACTCTCACAGCAAAGTTTAGGTTCTCGCTTATGGGGTGTGAGTAATGTCAGCATTTGGGCCAAAGAATGCCTTCAGAGACTCGTAAGACCATTTCCTTGCATATTTACTTCCTGTTGTTTGACTCCTATGAAATCTTTTTAGATGTTTTGCCTTTCTAATTTGTGTCGTTTACAAAGTGTTTGTCAAATATTGATTCCCTTCCACAATGGGGCTTGAATGCAGCTGATGGTTGTTTTGTTTCACAACTTTGATTAATGCAGCTCTTGCTGCTGCCAAAGTCTTTTTTTGTGTACCAGCTTCATCCATTGACCTCGGCTCTGTGCTAGGAACAGGGTTTGTTTAATGGTTGCAGCTGGGGGATCACAATCCTCTTCCTGATTTTGTAAGTTGTGCTACTATAGAGCTTTTCATCTGTGGTCTCAGTGCCTTTTCCCAGTGTTCTAATTGGGGCAACACAACAGCTCTGCTGTAGAGGATATAATTATGCTCATTCTTTTGTGCAGATGCCAACAACAAGGTAAATAACTTTGTCCAAGTTCATGGAGGAAGTTCTCAGTTATGGTGCTATTTTTTTCTATCAGATATGCAAATGTGATCGGCTCTTTTTGTGATCACAGTTGTCTCTCCTGTTCCCTGGTTCCCACCATTTTACCTCTCATTAATGGCTTTCCTGTTTGTATTCATCAATTCCTCCTGCAGCTTTCTGGATCTTTTCTCCTGATGTGACCCCAAACTTGATTGTTTGTACCAATTCTTGTACTTTCCACAAGGCATGCTAGATGCATTCAAATAGGTGTGTGTCCATTTTTAATCACGCTACACGGCTGAGCCCTCAGGAACCTCTCTTTGCTGCTAGTCTTAAGCCTGACCAGACTCACTCAATGTAGCATTCTGGCCTTACTTTCTCTGTCACTGTTCTTTTTTGGCTTGTTCTTTTATTCTTCTTGGCCTTCATTTGTGTTCTCTGAAAGCATATGTGTTTCATGAGTTTTTTCCTTTCTTCTTGCTTCTGCTTGGATTCCACAATTACCCCTTTCATGACCTACCTTCCCTCAAATAGTCCAGAATGTTTCCTGTCTCCAAGACTTCTCTAGACAGAGTGGATGTTCTATCTCAACCACACAGAGTAAAAGAAAGCTTGCCTGGACTTCAGCATTATCTTCACTACTAGAGCTTATTCTCCTTTTCTATTTGTTATAGTCATTCCTGAGCTTTAAGGAAACAGAAGAATAGGAGATCATTTCTCAATGCGTTTTGTTAATATGCTTTGGAAACTCATGCTTAAAGAAAACCAATCCCAGCATAGAATGATAGCATCAGTCAGATATATCCTAGAAGTTGGACAAAATATAAGAAAATTTTATTTTATATTTTCCAATTAATATGATCTTTCAGTTTAGAAATGAATACCATGAGAAGAGTATTAAATTGAGCCTCAGGTTTATTTTTTAATATTTTACTCTTTTTTCTGTTTGTTTTTCTTTCTTTTTTTTCTTCCCCAACCCCCTAATCCTCTTTCTACACTGCTTGTCACAATAATCTTTGTAAAATCTGAATCTGTCACTGCCTTGGAGTAGTCCTCTGACTCATTGCCTAAATGTTGAGATGCACACTGTATAGTGATCGATACAAACTCTTCATAATCTATCATTGTTTTATCTTTCTCTATTTGGAATGCCCTCTCCATCTCTCCCTTGCCTGTCTTCTCCTACTTTCTAATTTAGGAAGGACCACCCACCCATCTGCCAGGATTCAGTATAAGCATCACACCCTCTATTACTTCTCTTATGAACCCGCCTTCTCTGCCAGAAGAACTGAGCATCTTTTCCTTTCTGCTAAAACAATGTGAACACAAGTCACAATCAGCCTCTTCACTCATCTATAGCAAATTGTGCATCACTTAATGGCAAATTTGGAACCAGGTCCTGGACCTCATATACGGGTGTCGAAAATCTTCAGATTCCAACTAACTATTTGAAATGAATGAAACCATGCCTAGCCAACCCCCATGATGAACTTCAGTGATGTGTGGGATATAAATTGATATGTTATGAGCCAAACCTGGTTTGTTTTTAATCTAGTAAAACATCTTGAACTAGAACTTGAGTGTTTTATGCTTAAACTACAGCATAAATACTGTGATGCCTAAACTAGGTGTTTCCTTCATTCTAGTCCCTGACTCTTATCGTCTGCTCATAACTAGCCCAATGACACTACCAATACCATTGACTTTGTCCAGCTGGTACTACTTTGCTGTAGTGCTTTATTTGGAACCTTATCCTAAACAAGGAACACACGTGAAGCAAATCTTATTTTCTGTGCTGACAATATTTGATGTCTCATGCCCTTACACAAAGTAGTGGCCTGACATAAATATTGCTTTTGAAAACTGAAAAAGTGTCTGTTTCCCCCAATTATACATCTATCACATGGTGATTTATAAAATATTTAGAACATATGAAAAAACAAATTGAAGAAAAATAAAGTGCTCATAAATTATTTCCTGTCCCCCTCTGCCAAACAGGGTGTTATCTTTTTGGTATGTTTTCTTCTAGTATCTTTCCACATGTATTTTTATGAATTTTTTTAAACATAAGATATACATATACTTCAACTCTAGTTTCTCAATTCAGTTTCAAAGACTATTGAAACTAGAAGGAACCAATAAGATGATCTCATTCCTAATGTCTCATTTCACAAATAGGGAAACAGACTTCACAAATATCATACACCTAATAAAGCATGGGACCAGAGCTTGGATTCTAATTTTTGTATAAAGTTAAATCCTGCTATGAAATTGAAACACATTTATAAAACCCAATCTTTGTATGTATTATTCATTTCCAGTTATTTTAGCTTTAGTGGTGGCATGACATGATTAAAGAAATCACTTTACACTGGCATACATAAATAGAAGTCTAATATTTTGTCTTCAGTGTACATTAGATTTATTAGGTTTTATTAGGTTTAGTCATGTCATGCATTCATAAAATCTGGCCAAATATCTAGGGTAATTTAAAAGCAGAATGTATTCTTCTTGGGAGGAAAGTTCTCTATTTTTATCATTTCAACAAATTGTTCAGGTTAGTATACTGGAGGGAAAAAAGGGAAAAAGAATACTCAGTTGTGATGCTACATATTTCAAAACAAAAGTCAGAAGGCTTGTGAGGGCCAGAAATCAATCATCTCAGAATAATGTCAATACTAGTCAGTATCATTAATTATATTTCTTTGTTTGTAGAGTGCTGACAATAGTCTCACCTTCTTTAGGCCAAGAAGTGACAAGGGAATAATGCAGGATGCTGGAACAGACATAGACAAAATATACCCACTGGCTTAAAGTTCCTGATATTCTTCTGTAAATTAGAAGCCTAAATCTACAGGGCAGAGTTTCTACTTATACATACTGCAATCTAAGCCTTTTATTTCCACTCAAAAACTTTAATAGTAATGGCTACAATTTACTTGCCATGTTCTTTCTCTCGATTCTTCCCTTCCCCATCATTTATGCTTAGGTGTGTATATATAGAAGCTTTTTTCTTTCTTGTCACCATCTGCTTCTTGCTGAGCTCAAACTAGGTAACAACCGCCTATCTGTGATCAAATGCTATCCCCCAAGCCACATATCATGACAAGAGTGAACACGTCAGGCAGGAGGAGGGAAAGGTGGCTAATTTTAAAGAGTGGAAGCTGTGATTTGGACATAAATAGGTTGGTAATAATCCCTGAAAGTACCTGCCACTTAGAACAAGAGAAAAAAAAGCCGAAGAAGCGGAATGGTTATGATAAAGTATAGTTCTGATTTCAGACTCTCAGGGTTATGACACAACACAAGAAGGTTGTCCAGGGTGTATGTGCACACGTCCAGGGAGGGAGGACCTCTGCTTTTGGCAAGCAGATCTACAGTTGAAAGCTTCCTATGGTCCCTGGCTCTGGACTGCCTGTGATCCTTTCTCACTGGGCCCAGTAGGGAGGAACTACTTCTATTTGGCAGTTTTTCCATTCTCTGCTAGACCTCTCTGCCACCCCCACACCCCACACCTTCTCTTCTCTAAAGATAAGCATGTTTTTACTGCAAAATGTCCTGATGTGGCAGGTATTTAGGCTTTCTAACCATCTAACTAATCCTAAAACCTTTCCAATGTGGTAAGCTACCTTTAATGGGGACGATACTGTAGGTGTGTTCTGACAGAGCAGATTGGGACTGACACCTTGTCCTGTTACATGGCTATGAATTCAGTGCAATATCCACTCTCTTTTTGGAGGCCACGTTGTATGGTTGACTTCCATACAATGGAAGACAGTAGACTTACTGTCTGCTAAACTATCTCAAATGTCTGTGTTATTTCTGAAATCCATTACTTTGGCTTATAATTGTACTGAAGTAAATTATCTTTCATAGATTTCTATTAATTTTCATTTTGATAGACTTTATCAATTATTATTAAAGACATCTTTGGATCAAAAAATGAACATTGAATGCTCCCAGATGACAGGAGGGGATATCTCAGCAGTAAATATCTTGACTACCTGGTTTCTTGTGGCCATTTGGGGAGAGGGTGTTGATTTTTTTCTGGTTTTCATCAATGTGCCAAAAATAAGATATTTAACTGAGAATCATGATCTACGAAGCTCTTAGCATCATCAAGTCTATTTCTCACACTTTTGACAGCAGAGTTGTACCAGGAGATTTATTAAAGACATATTTTACTGTGGACATTTAAAAATATATACAGAAGGAAAGAGAACAGTACGATAATTTCAATATGGCTATCTTTTTCAATTCATTTGAATTCAGCCATTTTCAATACTTGGTCAATCTTGTTTCATCCATACCCTACTAACTCTGCCTGAATTATTTTTGAGGCAATCTCAGAAATCACATTCTATCTCTAAATATTTTGTTATATATATATATTTTATTTATTTTTATTTATTTATTTTTTTGTGGTTCGCGGGCCTCTCACTGTTGTGGCCTCTCCCGTTGCGGAGCACGGGCTCCGGACGCGCAGGCTCAGTGGCCATGGCTCACGGGCCCAGCCGCTCCGTGGCATGTGGGATCTTCCTGGACTGGGGCACGAACCCGTGTCCCCTGCATCGGCAGGCGGACTCTCAACCGCTGCACCACCAGGGAAGCCCTGTTATATATATTTTAAAGATAAGGCCTCTTTGTTCTAACAAAACAATAATATCATTATTACAACTAAAAATGAATATCAATATAAACATTATCCTTAGAATCATCAGAAATTCAGATAGTGTTCACCTTCCCCAAATTATATTTTATATTTATTTCTTTGCTTCACTTTATTTTTCCTTCTTTCTTTCCTTTTATTTTTTCATTTTGTTTGAATCAGTGTATATACATATATATAATATATATGTGTATATATAATATATAGATTATATATGTGTATATATAATATATATATAATATGTATATAGAACTGGTTTGCATGTCTCTTGTCTCTTAAGGCTCTTTTCATCTCTATAATTTTGTGAATTTTTATATTGTTTTTGAATATATATATATATATACATATATATATATATATATATATATATATACACATATATTTGTGGGGGTTTTTTGTCCTGTAGAGCTTCTCACAGTTAGATTTTCTGATTGCCTCCACACGGTGTCACTTAATATGTTTTTTATGTTTCTCTGTCCTTTGAATTGTTTAAAATTCATTAGTTAGGTCTAGAGAGTTGATCAGATTCAGGTTCCTATTTACTTACTTACTTTTGCAATAGTACTTCATAGGTGGTGCTGTGCTATGCTCTTCCATTATGAAGTATATGATGTTTGGTGATTGGAGGTATGTGTGTTGTATTTAATATCAATTATCTAGCATCTCCCAAAGGTGACTGGAGGTATGTGTGTTGTATTTAATATCATTATGCCCTCATGGGCTTAAGTGTATTGAAAATGTTTAATCTATTGCATTTATTATCTTTATTGGTACTTAAATTGTCCCTTCTTTGGCCAGTACCATTTAGTTTGGCTTCTCACTCCTTTTTTTTTTTTTTCGGTACGCGGGCCTCTCACTGTCGTGGCCTCTCCCATTGTGGAGCACAGGCTCCGGACGCGCAGGCTAAGCGGCCATGGCTCACGGGACCAGCCGCTCTGTGGCATGTGGGATCTTCCCAGACCGGGGCACGAACCCGTGTCCCCTGCATCGGCAGGCGGACTCTCAACCACTGCACCACCAGGGAAGCCCTTCTCACTCCTTTTGATAGGACTCTACTAGTCTCTGATAACTTCATAGCTTTCTGATCTCTCAGGGTTGTCTTTATATCATGAGTGTTGAAGTTATAAACATAGGGACCAATAGCTCTAATAAGTCAAATGTTTAGAGTATCTTTCTTGAGGGAACAAGAGGAGGCACTTTCATGGCCAAATGAATTCTAGGTTTTGCTTTCTAAAACAAAGAGAGTTTAATAAAAACCAAGAAAGAGAGTTACAGTTTAATTCTTGGTTTCATATTCAAAGTTGGAGCATGGAATTGTCGTGGTGGACTTCTCTTGGATAATAGAATAGCTTGTACCACTGAGAAATAATAATAGCATAGAATCCCAAACAACCAAAATAATCCTTTTAGATTCAACATCTATTTGTTTTCAATGACCCTATGTTCAAAGTCCATAATAGTGCCAAAATCATGTAATCAGAGAGACAAGTATACATGTAAATTATGATAAAAATACCATCTCACATTTGTATAACGTTTCAAACTTCACACAGTGCTTTAACATACATTATCTCCATTTGATTGCAGTCTTTATGACAGATGTTTAAAGGGAAGAATAAACTCAAGGATTATGCTAGTAAGTTGTTACTATCTGGGGAAATCTCAGGGGATTTTTCTTCTCTATGGTTTAAAGAATGAGGAAATATGTGAAATAGTAGATAGATACCCACTGACTTCATTCTGGTAGTATTGGTGTTGAAGTACTGAAAAAAAAATAAAGTTAGGATTATAAAATTGAAATGAGTTAATGGTTATAAAAATAGGAGTATATAGATATATATACAGGTATATCATTTTTATAATATTCATATTTATGAGTACAGTTGGATACACCAAAGTTTTTTGTGCTGGGATAGATGGTAACATGGTCACTTGACCAAATGCATTGACCTATTGCTTTTTCTAGGTTGCATATTTTCCCCCTTGTATTTCATCTGTCTCATTTTTAATATTTTCTACTATTTTTTCAAATTCACTAAGAAGTTGGAGTGCTGAATATCTCCAACTATTTTAGTGACATGTCTGGAAAATAAAGGAATATTTTTCTGGAAAGTGATTTGCAGATAGTTATACTTCTGGGCTTGAAGAAATCTAAAGAGTGATTTCTAGTTAGCTTCACCTTTTAGTACTAATCACACCTAAGGTAGTGGCAGTGGAGGGAGGGGGCAAATGTGTAAAGACAGTCCCACTGCAACACAGTCAGTGTAGTGGTGGAGAGATGTGCATTGTATCGTGGGGGTGGAGGAGGAGGACACCTGACCTGTCCTTCTACCCCAGGTACTTAGCACAGTACTGTGAGCATAAAGCAGGGCTCATTGGTTACCGCAAGTAAAATTATGTTGAGATTTGTCACTGTTCCATGAGAGGAAATGATTACACTGTTCTCACCAATACATTTTCATCAAAGTGACTTATTTTCTAGGAAAAAAATACTTTTAAATAATCTGCATCAAACACCTTTTTCAAGAAAAGGAACAGAACAATGTAGAGTAGCTAGAACCATTCTCTATGCTGGGATTTAGGGGTCTGAGAGCATCTTTCTCTGTCTCAGTACCCAGGATCGATGCAGCTAATCCCATTAATGGGTTGTGCTTCCCTTCCTTCCTTATCCCACTACCAGATACCAGAGGTGTGACGATCAAAAGTTTTTTATAGTATAATTTATTTCTGAAAAGTTGCCAGAAATGATTATTAATTCCAGACCTTGAGCTAAGTGCTAGAATCTCCATGGCTTATCATCACCAAGCTGGACAAGGTAAGGTCAGGTGCCCATCTTGCTATTCTGTTACTCTCCACTAAAGAGATAATATGGAAAATTCTGCTTAAAAAGCTGTCTTTTCAAAAGAAATTGCTGATCAAAGAACCTACCATTAAATAGATGAGATTATTGACCTTAACCAAAGGATCTAATGTTGATAGGCTACCTCTAAGCACCTAAGACTTAATGGTCTCTGTCTACAAAGCCCTCTGATACGGCTTTTATCTTCATATGTACATAACTGTGAGATTTAGAATCTGCTAAGATGTCCTAAATACCATTAGTTATTTTTATGGCTACCTTTAGCAATATTTTGAATACCAGATTATCTTACTTGAATGCTGGTAATTTTAGGAAACTCTAAGTTTCCAAAGGCTTACAGTATATCTTCTTTTTGGCTAACAGTTAGCTCTTATTAATTGATTAGTGAGGTCAATAAGTTATCTGGTATCATTTACATTTCCAACAACTGACACTTTCAAATGATGAAGCGTTTCAGGTCTAGAGCATCCTCACCGTCCATCAAGAAATATTGAGAGGGAAGTAAGCCTCTACCCCTCAGAGACAGTTTTTAGGAACTTGCCATTTCTCTGATTAATTTCCATATATTTTTTTGAAGTCTCTGCTCTGCTGTCTTCTTTCCAGTTTTACTTTTAGGGGAATGATTTTCTTTTTTCTTCATGTCTCGGTGTATGCTACCATGGATTTCACAGAGCTAGTTTCTCACTTCATGTCCCGTGTGATTAAAAATCATTTGCAAATCAGGCTGTACTTAGATAAAAGCCTCAGCCCATCTGGGATATAATGGAGTGAGATGAACAGTCTCCACTACATCCTCTTCTAACTTCTCGTTAAAATAATAATGACAAATAAAAGAGAAGGCTATTCAATTACACTTGGAAATTATGGATAACATCCAACAATTTTACTATAGGAAAAAAATTTCTACTGTTTGTTACATGGACAAACTTACAGAAAAATCACAATAAGTTGATTAGGTCAATCTAATTAACAGCTTCCGCCAACAAAATATTGTATACACCTGCCTTGAAAACTAAAGTCCAATACCAAAGAGCCTCTCGGTAGAAATTTAGGAGTTGTCTCCTGAGCTTGCTTAGGTCATGTTTTCTCTTAATACCCCATACACAGTTTATACCTCCCTGGAAATTCTATTTCTGTGCTTAGTTAGAAAATACAATTTCTGGTACAAAATAAGGCATGTATAGGGGTAAATTAGTGGTTGGGAACCACACACCATGATGTAGACTCTCCACAGAAAGCTGATGTTGATGAAGGAGCTGTCAGAGTGACAGAGACCTGAATGAAGGGCTTGTTGGAGGGATATACTACATACGGTCAAGAAGAATCATAATTCGTTAAATTTCTTTAAAATAAAAATGCTTGGTATAGTTAGATAACCATGAGATTGAAAGATAGATGAATGGTGTGGATGTGATGGTAAGAACTTTTGCAGCTAATATAAGGGACAGCCACTTGAATATTTGGAAAAAATCATACCTCTTTGAAAGACATTTCCATAAAATAAACAAAAAATTAGATGTGTTCCATTAAGTTATGGGAAGCTCAAATGTACATTTGAAAATCTTCAGGTTGGTAATTGAATTTTTTGATTAAAAATTTTTTTAAATGATATCAAAATTTCTAATCACTGAAGACTAAAGGTAAGCAGTAACTAGACCATAATGCAAGATAGATGACCAAGGAAAAATCGAAGGAGTATAAAAATTTTAAGTATAAAATATGAGCAAGTAGAGCTGCTATGACAACGTATTTAAATAGTAGCTACTTTATTATAAAAGCAGTGTTGGGGGCTTCCCTGGTGGCGCAGTGGTTGAGAGTCCGCCTGCCGATGCAGGGGACACGGTTTCGTGCCCCCGTCCGGGAAGATCCCACATGCCGCGGAGTGGCTGGGCCCGTGAGCCATGGCCGCTGAGCCTGCGCGTCCGGAGCCTGTGCTCCGCAACGGGAGAGGCCACAGCAGTGAGAGACCCGCGTACCGCCAAAAAAAAAAAAAAAAAAAAAAAGCAGTGTTGGAATTGTATTAATATAACACTACTGTCTGACACCTTCAAGATGTATAACACAAATACTGTATAGAAAAAGAACTTAATGGAAAGGTCAACAATAAAAACAGGAAAAGCGGTGTCAATATTATTAATCAGACAATGTAGAAGTATAAAGTGAGAGAAAGAGAGTCACTATATTTCAATAAAAGTATAATAAAGTAATTTTAATTTCTACTGTGTCACCCTCAAAAATATGTTAAAAATCCTATTAATTATGTTTTGAGACAATATCAGGAATCTATTTGTGGAAGATTTCCATTCCTGTTGTCTGGTACAGATCAACAGGACATAACACTGTTTTGGATAAAATAAATAGAGCTTAGAAAACACATCTCTTCTTATAGAATACAGTGATGACTCTGAGTTTCATGAATTTAGTTTTAATTGGATAAAATCTTCACTTTGGGAACTTATTTGATTTTAGTTTAGAAGATGAAAAAAACTTATGCATAAACTGGTGACATTAACATTTTTAAGCATACATAATCAAGTATTTTCTGAGTGCACTCAGAAGGTAAGTTGAGCAGGGAGGCATGAGACACTTAATCCATGCAACTGACAGGAATACTTTCCTTCAAATATTAAAGGCATTTAACAGGATTTTTTGTCCTGCTTATCTTGAATCATATTTCCATGTTACAGGATATCCTCTGTTTCTGTCTTATTTGGGAAAAACTAAAGATATTGCTAAAGGCTCTTTTCCCATATAGGTTATTACAGAGTATTGAGTAGAATTCCCTGTGCTATACAGTATGTCCTTGTTGATTGTCTATTTTATGTATAGTAGTGTGTATATGTTAATCCCAGCCTCCTAATTTATCCCTCCCCCCACCTGAGAATCTGAAAAAGAATAGATTTATGTATAACTAAATCACTTTGCTGTACACCTGAGACTAACACAACATTGTAAATCAACTATACTCTAGCATAAAATAAAAATTTTAAAAAGATATTGCTAAAGGTGACTGGGAAAGATTTATAATTTTATTGAGAAATAAATAATTTATATCTTTTGACATTTCACTTTAGAAGATGATGCTATTAGTATTTCTTTTACTTCTCCAGTTTCACTAATTTTGGGCATATGTACTTTCATTTTAATATTCCTAAGATTGAATTTTATGTTATAAGCCACAATGAAGTTTTTTTTTGAGTGTGTGGTTCATCTATGGATTTATTCTAGACTTTCTAAAAAATGTATTGAACAGTAATTACATTATAGTGCCTGTAAAAATACTATTCACTGCATAGCCAAGAACTGAACTCATCCTACATTTATACATTTTTTGGTATTTCCTATTCATCTTATAATTGATAATGTCTTTTCACTCATGTTCAATTTTTCTCTTGTTTGCCTTTATCACATTCTCATTGTCCTTTCCCTATTCTGCACCAAATCCCACCTTCTATTGAGTCCCATTTGCTCAGAGACCTCCTTCCAAGAGCCCTCAGCAATCCTGCCCCTAATGCAGATGCTGTTCTTTAAAACTTCTAAACAGCTGTCACTTTGACATTCCTTCTGTGCTTTCCTAGGTAGATTTCTTCCTTTATTTCATGTTTCTTAATTCTTAGATTACTCATTGGTTTCATTCACACTTTCTTAACTAACTTCATAAAGAAAGGTGGGTGAGAGATAAATTTTCTAAGTTCTTATATATCTGAAACTACTTTTATTCTACAACGGCACTTGATTAATAATTAAGTAGAGTATGGAGTGCATGATGAAAACTGTTTACCTAAAAAACTTGGAGGGCATTGCTGCATTGTCTTCTTGGATCTAGTGTGACTGATGGAAAGTGTATCAGTTTGGTTATCATTTCTTTCGGGATGACAGTTTTCTCCCTGTGAACATTTTTAGGGTCTTTCTTTATCTTTGATGTTATGAAATACCACAATAATACTCCTAGAGTTAGGTCTTCCTTTATTCATTTGGAGCGGCCTTTTCAATCAGGAGACTCTGAGAAAATGTCAGTTATTTGTCCTTTAATAATTTTCCTGGCATTTTCTCTTTTCTCTATTAGGCAGATGTTCTGGGTTGATGCTCTTTTATTTTTCCTCTTTTCTTTCCCATTTCTTTGTGTTTTTTGTTTTATATTATGGATGATTTTCTCAACATTATCTCCTAAAACTTCTATTTATTTTTCTTTACCAGTCATGTTTTAAAATTTCAAGAGTTTTCCCTTGTTCTCTGATCTTTTTTCATAAATTCCTGATTTTAAAGATAAACTAACTGAAAACACTAGTAAGAGACATTTTATAACTCTCTCGACCACCCCAATTCATCATTATTTTCTGGGACATTTTTTTCCTGTTTACCTTGGTCTTTATCGGTTTTCAAGATTTCCTCAAAAGATGTTTGTTCGTATTTAAACATGAGGAAATGGAAGGCCATTTGAGATCTCAGGGTACTTGTGCTAGGTTTCTGAAATGATTGGCCATTATTGGGGTGACAGAGATAATACATGTTAGGACTCTTAAATGTTGGATGCAGAGGGTTTAATCTGAATCTCCAACTTGACATTAGCATCATAATTCACTTCCACCATCTGTCCGTTTTATCTTGTGTTCCTCAGTTCCAAGGTTCCCTGAGGTACTTCCAAGCAAATAACTTTCTCTTCAGCCATGTATGCCTCTATACACATTCTAGGTTGTATTTGCTCTGCCCTGTTGCATCACTTACTGCATTGTTTTATTACTTATTGAAATCTCTCATTCTTAGATAACCCATCTTCTATTTATTACTTGTTGTATGACTATAAGTTTTCTATTCTTTTACAATAAATGTGATGTTACCCTTAGGATGGAGAGAAGTTGACATGTGATCAGTCTGCCATCTTTAAAAAGCTCAGTTTGGTTCTTACTTAACTTTGTAAGTGCTCATAGACACAAAAAATACCAAAAGGGTGCTTTATTGAATTGACAGAGAAGAAAATGCACATGCTTAAAATGTACACTTTGATAAATTTTGACATATGCATATGCTTGTGAAACAAACACAATAAAAATAATGAACATAGCCATCACCCCCCCAAAGTTTCCTCATGCCCATGTAGTCCTTTTCTCTCACCCTGCCCCCTCCTTAACCACCACCAACAACTTCTATCTGGTTCTCTGTCATATAGATTAGTTTGCATTTCCTATAATTTTATGTAAGTGGAATCATATTCAACCATTTTGTCTGGCTTCTTTCACTCAGCATAATTACTTTGAGATTCATCCATGTTGCTTAATATATCAAAAGTTCATCATTTTTATTACTGAGTAATATTGCATTGTATGGTTAGACTACAACTTGTTTACTCATTCACCTGTTGATGGACATTTGGGTTGTTTCAAGTTTTTGGCTATTAATAATAAAGTTTCTATGAACATTTGTATATAAGTCTTTGTATAGACATGCTTTTATTTCTTTTGAGTAGTTACCTAATAGTGGAATGGCTGGATCACATGGTGGGTGTGAGATGGTCTCAGCCTCATGTGTCCCTCTGCAGTCATGTTTAGAGGGCCTAGGCTTCTGAAGCTTTGGAAATAGGAGCTGATCCAATTGAATTTTTTTATACCAGCAAAAAGATTTATGAAAGATGATTTTTAAGACCTACCATTTAAATTACCATTTTTTAATAGCAACAAACATTGAAGTACTGCTATGGACTGAATTGTTTCCCACCAAAATTCATATGTAAAAGTCTAAACTCCCATTGTGAGTATATTTGGAGATAGGGCCTTTATGGAGGTAACTAAGGTTAAATGAGATCATAAGGGTGGAGCCCTGATCCAACAGTATTGATGGCCTTATAAAAAAAACCCAAAGAGCTCTCTCTCTCTTCACCATGTAAGGACACAGTGAGAATGCAGCTGTCTGCAAGCTAGGAAGAGAGCACTGAAATCAAATCAGCTGGCACCTTGATCTTGGCTTTCCCATCCTTCAGAACGCAGAAAATAAATTTGTTGTTTAAGTCACCCAGTCTATGGTATTTTGTTATGGCAGATGGAGCAAACTAATACAAGTAACTAGAAATAAGTCTCATAAGATAAGAGATGAGAGATGCATTGTCTTTGTTGAGAAAATTATACAACTTCATTGAAAGACATTGAACAGATTTAAATAAATTATTTGAAAGGCAGTATTATAAGAAAGTCAATTGTCTTTGAATAAATCTATGAATTCAGTTTAATTCTAATCAAAATCAAGACAGAGTCACAAACTTGTAATCAAAAGCAAAGTTTTAATAATGATGAAGGCAATTAAAAAAGAACAAGGTGAGGGACCTCCTTTACCAGGTTCCAAGGCTCATTATTAGGCTTTGATAATTAAGAGTATTCTGCTGGAGAGCTGGAAATAGATCAAAGGAAAAGGTTCAGACTCAGATCTGTCCACATTGATGAAAACTTTATATCTGACCAAGGTGGTATTGTAGATTAGTGGAGAAAGGATGAACATAAAATAAATGGTGCTAGGAAAATGAATTATGCATATAATATAAAAAATGGATATCTACCTCACATTACACACAAAAGAAAATCCATTAGGTTTTAGGTCATTTGAGATACCTAAATAGAAAGGACAAAAATTAAACTTTCTAAAGAAAATATGGATGTTTGTTTTTTGACCTCAGGACTGAGAAGAATGTCCTAAATCAGAGCTCCAACATACAAACCACAAAAGAAATATTGTTAAATTTAGTATCACTCAATTTTAAACTTCTGTTCCACAAAAGATACAGTAGAAACATGATATGGAAGTCACAAATTAAGAGATATTTGCAGTAAATGTAATCAACAAAAGGTGTATATCACACAGAACTACAAATCAAGAAGGGAACTTGGTAGAAAAGTGGGTAGAATATATGAACAATCATTTCACAGAAAAGAAAGCACAACTGATTGATGAATTATGAAGAGATGCTCATATTCGGATAAGTAAAAGTGAAGATCATGCTCACATTCAGGTAAGCAAAACTGAAGACCATAATGAGATTTGATTTTATGCCTTACTATACTGGTGATAAGTAAACACTTACATACACACAGAACAAACATCACAGCTACTAATTACATTAAATATTTAGAGAAGACGTAATGAGATAGGAATTCTTATACCCGGTTGGTAAGAGTGTAAATTAGGACAACCACTTTGGAAAATATAAATTGACATTGCCTAGTAAATTTGGGCACATCTTTTTTCTAACAATCACACTCCTAGATACAGAAACCCTTACAGATGTTCATGAGGAAACTAAACAAGAATGTGTGTAGTAGAATTGTTTGCACTAGCAAAACATGATAAGCAAACCAAATACTTATCAATAAGAGAGTGGACAAATAAAAGTGTAGTGCATTAATATAATTTGATATTATAGTGCTAGGAAACATTGACATAACACTATGTGAGCATATCTCATAATGTTTAAACAAAAAGAAAAATGTTAGAGAAGACTTTTCAAGGTATATTCTTATTTTTTACATTATGTATATAAAGATTAAAACACGTAAACCTAAAAAATGAATTGAGGAAACATTCAAATGTAATAAATATAAAGAAAGGAAATGTCTAACATAAAATTCAGGATAATACATCACTGAGTGTGGGAGGGAAATGACTGGTGGGGAACACATGAAGAAATTCAGTTAAATAGGTGAAATTCTATTTACTAAGCTGGGTAATGGATAAATATCTATATTTTCATTATAGTTATATGTGTAGAATATAATCTTTCAGGTATTTTCTGCATACTTTATAAATGTGATATATACTTTTAAAATTATGAAGTATCACAAAATAAATTATAAATTATACTTCTTTTTCTTATTTACCAAATTTCTGTGGTATTTTTTGACTCCCCCTTTTGAAAGATAAAGAATTTTGTGTAATTGTAATGACATTCCCTGCCATTACTTCTCCGTCTCTGACCCCTGTTTTTTATTAGATTATTATCTTTATATTGTCAAGGATTATGGCAATGACATTTTCTGTATAATTATAATGAGGTCTACTGAGCTTTCTCTAAAGATTGTGTCTGAATATTTAACTGCAATAAAACTACATTTACATTTTTATGATTATAAGAATATTATCTAAAACAGAACAATGTAATGTGGTTGTAAATTTGTCACCTACTGCCTGCAGGTGAATTTTGAAGTGTCGTATTCTCATGGATTATCTTTAAATTCCTTTTGACTTCATTTAGAATCATCAACGATTCTCAAACTTAATGAATATCAGTTACCTTGGGAAATTTGAAAAATACTGATACTTAAGTCTCACTTGTAGACATCGGATTTTTCTTTTTTTTTTGCAAGGGTTGAAGGTAGATAGTTTGAGCACAGGGATTTAAAATCTTCCAACTGATTCAAATTTGGCCTAATTATGATTTATATGCTACTATTTCTTGTATCCCATTTTTTCTCTTTTTAAAATATTTATATCTTCAAAATTCTACTGAACTTCAAGTACATTTTTAAAATAATTTTTTAGTAAGTTTCTGAGTCCTTGCCTATTTGAAAATGTCTTATTTAGTCTAATATCTGATTGACAGCTGAGTATAGATTTCTAAGACCAAAACATATTCAAAAAATTATATTTCAACAGTTAGTAATGCTGATGAGAAGTCTGATGTCAGTCTGCTTTTAAAACTTACGTAGATTAGATTACTTTTGTAGATTTTAAAAAAGCTTTTAATACTTCTTTTCAGAGCTCTTGTTATTTTTATTAATTATGATTTAACACAACTGGCAAGCTACAAAATCTAGCTCAGCATGTCTAAAGTTAGGTAACCCTCTCCCACTGATTTTATCTTTTTATTAGTATTTAATATTTGTTTATTTTTTATTGGGTTATAGTTGTTTAACGATTAATGGTTTGTTTTTCTTCTTGGAGTTCTGAAGTTTCTATGGTATGTGTCTTTCTATGGGTCTTTTGCTTAGCACTGGGCAGCCTCTTTCAGTATAAATATTATCTTTTTCTTCCAGTTTTATTGAGATATAATTGACATATAGCACTGTCCAGGTTTAAAGTGTACTGCATAATGATTTGACTTTCATACATCATGAAATTATTACCACAATACATTCAATGAACATCCATCTCAGATAAAAAATTAAAAAAATTTTTTCCCTGTGATGAGAGCTCGTAGGATATATTCTTTTAACAATTTTCATACATATACAGCAGTGTTAATTATATTAATCACGTCTTATATTACATCTCTAGTACTTATGTATCTAACAACTTGAAGTTTGTACCTTTTGACCATCTTCATTCAATTATCTTTTATTAGCTCTGGGAAATACCCTCTTATTTTTCTCTTCTGTTCTCTGTTTCTGAAACTCATTTATAGCATGTCCAATAGAAATATAATGCAAGCCATGTGTGTCATTTCAAGTTTTCTAGTAGGTATATTAAGAAAAAAAGAAAACTAAAAGGAAACAAGCAAAAAGAGTTTAAATGATACTAAAATTAAAACATTTCGCTTAAAAAAATTTTTTTTAGTGTTAAGCCTTTGAAATCTTCTGTGTATTTTATGCTTATGACATATTTCAATTCAGACTAACCACATTTAAAGCATTCAACAGCATCTGTGGCTAGTGTATTGGGCAGTTGTCATTCTATTAAGCAGATGGCCAACTTGGAGTTCTTCTCTTTGTCTCTTACTTTTTTGGGATATATTCCATTTCTTTTAGCTCTATAATCTGGAAGACTACAAATTTAAACTTTCAAATTACCGTCTTGGACTTTAGTACTATCCATTTTATTGTTTAGTTTATTCACTGATCTTTCTTCCTTCTTCCCTTCCCTTCCACTTCCCTCTCTTCACCTCCCCTTTCTTTCTCTCCCTTTCCCTACCCTTCCCTTCCCTTCTCTGACTTCCCCTCTTCTGCTCTGCCCTCCCCTCCCCTACTTTCCCTTCCCTTCTCTCCCCTACCCCTTTCTATATCATACATTCATTTGCCAAGAACTATGTCATAGCATCTTATTTGCTTCTGGATGCAATATTGCCTTAAATTTACCTGAGGATAATAAATTATATTTTTTAAAAGAATGTTTACAATTTCTATATATGTTCTAAATTATCGATTTCATTTGGGATCAGTTTTGCTTAGTTTCTTGCTTATTTTTCATATAGGTAGTTCCTCTTAAATATCCAATGAACCTCTGCTTTAAATTCTTATTTATGAATGAAGGATCTTATTGATCAGTACAGGTGATGGGTATGTTGCCTGGAGGGATGACCATGTGCTCCATATAAATACCATGATGACAGGCAGACTTCTCTAATGCTGCATGGGAGATTAAAAAGGTATAGTTTTCAAGCAATGAAAATTTTAATCTAGAGTCTCTGTGTGTGTGAGAGAGTTTGTGTAAGCTCTTGAACTGTTAAATTCCCCGGGGATGGGGAATATGTCATTTTTATTATTTTTTTAAATTTATTTTTATTGGAGTATAGTTGCTTTACAATGTTGTCTTAGTTTCTGCTGTACAGCAAAGTGAATCAGCTATATGTATACATATATCCCCTCTTTTTTCGATACACTACTCATATTTTCACATGGTACCTGAATTGTAGTAGGAATTCGTTTGAATTAATAAGTGTTTCTTTTTATTCTTCTTTGTTGCTTTTAGTTTTCTATTTTTTGTTACCTGATCTTTGTTTACTGTGTTATTTTTTATTTGGAAATATTGCTAGATTTGGAAATCTAGCAATACCGGTGTAAATTAAGAAAGTGATGGGTTTGAAGCTATATGTCAAATAGAAATGTGCTTATGTAGACATGTATATGTACACATGCTTAATGTCAAATATAAAAGTGAATGTATTGACTTCACAGCACATAATAAAGTTCGTCCATTTATATTACCTCCTCTCCTCTTTTAACACTTCCTCTAGGGATGTCTGTGACCTTAGTCCTAGTCCATTAGCAACAGTAAATAGGTAAATTTCTTTCAGAATTTATAAAATATCCATCTATTTGTCCTCATTAGGTATGTTGTTATTGACCTTTTTATACATTTGTACAGACTTAATGCTCTATGTTAGGCTTTTCTTTCCATAATTTAACCACTTAACCAATTAGAATTTGTTTATTCTACATTAGCTTTTGGTTCCCAGGATTTTCCATCTTCAAGTGGGCATGAAATGAAGGAAGCATTACTGCTATATTTCCTGATTTTTTTTTTTTTTGGTTTGCTTAGGAAAATATCTTCCAGTTTATGAAAATGTCTTTCAAACTTAGATGCGAGTAGAATTTTTGAGTTACATCTCTTTGTTCCCGACACATCGTAGATCAACATCCTGGCATCTAACATTGCCTAGGAGAAGAGTCAGAGGTCAGCTTTACTTATTCAGTTTTCTTTCTGAATGACATGTGGACTTTGCCTGGATAATTAGGAAATTTCTTTATTATTTTTGGATTTCTGTAAATTCACTGGGATATCCTTTGGTGCACATTGCTTTCAATCATCTTTCCTTTGAATCTGACTCTTCAGGTCTTCTTTATTTCAGGACATTTTTATTATACTATATATTTGAAAAAAATTTGTTTTACTCCATGTGTTCTAGTTTGCTTTCCCAAGAGCAATTACTCAAAAATTGAATCCATTGCCTTTTCTTCTTATTGTTGTTTTCTGTCTAATCATTGTGATCTCTTTATCTTTTTACTCTGAACTTTATGTGATTATTTTTTCCCCAAGATTTACTTTCCTACCGCTGAACAAACTTACTCTACTGTAATTCAATTCCTTTCTGCTTCTAATGGTATGTCAAATAGTTTAAAGGTTTTAATTTCCTCTTCAATTTCTTTGGCAAGCTTGTCAGTTACCTCTCCATTGTATTCTATTTTTGAAACTTTGTTGATATCCTGCATTATTTTTGGTCTCTTTCATCACTTAATTCATGGACTCCACATTATCTCTAAATTCCTTAAGCATACAGAAAAATTTTGCCTCACATTTCCTTCTGTTTCCTTTGGATGCATTTTCCAAAGAATTTTTCATCTACATTGCACTTGTGATTTCCATTATTTTATTCTTTGTCTTTGTTTGCTTTTTGTTCCATATAAATGAATGCAATTCATTCCCAGCCTTCTATTTGTCGTGTCCCCCCCCCTCCCCCCGCCATTGCAACAGGTACATTTCCTGACTTTCCTTTTTGTTAATGTTACCATGGTTGAATTGTCCCCTCAATCCTTGGCCAGGAGAACTATATGCTGATACTTAGTATCTTTGATTTTGTCATTTAACCATTGATGGCAGTGGGAAGGAATGGGCTTAGATAGTGTATCATCAGCAGCCATAGTTTAACTCTTATCTCTGAGTATATTTTCTCTGTCCAGAGTATGAATTACCCTGGTTGGGGGAATTGAGGAATTAATTACACTAGTATTTTGACACAATGAAAATGATTGATGAATTATTACATATAAATATTTCTATTAAGATTTGCCAAGTTCAGATCAAGTACATCCTCTCACATGAAACTTTTCCCACTACCCTCCTTCCCAGTGGTCTCTGTCGCTTTGATATTCTTATGAAGCTTCCCGTTAGCAAGTGATGCCATGTTAAATATGTACTGCCATGTAGTGCTCATTGTGGTTTCTCCTAGATCAGTCATGACTCTAACTTTATGTAGGTTCTCTGATGACAAGAATGGTGCCTTTTACTTTTGTTTCATCCATGACTCCCAACACATTTTAAGGTACATGGTAAGTACAAAAGTAACACTTCTTGATTGGTTATTGACTAAACTATTATCTTTTGGAAAGATAAGGTTGGATTACCTTTTGATTCAAGTAATTATGTTGGAAGCATGTTTAAAGCATCTACAATGTCCTAGATAGTTACTGGGTACCATCAAACACATTGCATAATTTTTATCCCTTGATAACCCTGTAAGTGTTATTAACACTATATTACAGATGAAAACACTATGGCCTACTGATAGATTAACTCCCCAAGTTCTCACAGATAATAAAAGAATTAATAATTAAATGCCACTTCTAACATGACAGCTTATGTTTTCTTCCTCAAGGTATTCAGTGGCATTCCTTGTAGAATTCAATTATTCCTTATAGAAATAAGATATTCTCTCCATGATTTGAAAGATACTTCCTCAGAGTTTAGACAGTACCCATATTTTAGAATATCATATTTTGAAATTTTTGTTTTGCTATAATTAAGCTGAAAGAAGTTTCATAATCTTCTTCCCACTCAACCCTGACATTCCTAAGGTATGGAACTCATCATCATTATCCAAAGTGACTGCTAGAGCTACAGCCATCACTTATGTGTTACAAGTGGCCCAGTGAAGGAAGAGGAAAAGGGGCATTTCATTGAAATCATTTGGCTACTCCTAGTTGTTGTTTAAATGCTAATTTCTTCAGTGGCCTATGGTGACTTCAAATAATGAGGAAACAGATGGCAATTAGGGTTTGGCAGAAATTCTTGTAAAACTCATTGCAGCCTCGGAGGACTGGAGATGAATTACATGACCAGAAGCTAAAATGAACTATAGCAAGCACCATCCCATGGATTCAGAGGACATGAAAAGAAAGGAAAAATGATTGACAGTGTTTTATGCCAGAAATGCATCTTTGAAGAGATTATGATCCAAGGACCTTGGGTAACAGGGTTTCCCTTTCCAGAAATACATTCCCTTTACGAAATGAGGGACACCTGAACTTCATGTTCATCTTTTTTTTTTTTTTTTTTTTTTGCGGTACGCAGACCTCTCACTGTTGTGACCTCTCCCGTTGCGGAGCACAGGCTCCGGACGCGCAGGCTCAGCGGCCATGGCTCATGGGCCCAGCCGCTCCGCGGCATGTGGGATCTTCCCAGACTGGGGCACGAACCCGTGTCCCCTGCATCAGCAGGCGGACTCTCAACCACTGCGCCACCAGGGAAGCCCCATGTTCATCTTTTAATTTATTTATTAATTCAACAACTATTTCGATAGCTTTACTGAAATATAATTCACCTACCATGATATTCATCTATATAAAGTGTAGAAGTCAGTGGGTTTCAGTATATTTACAGAGTTATGACATTATCACCACAATGTAATTTTTTAATATTCCCATTAATATAAAAAGAAACCCTGTTCCCATTAATAGTCACTCCCATTTCTCCTCTTTCTTCTTTCTCCCCTGCTACAATCACAGGCAGCCACTAATCTTTGTGTCTCTATAGATTTGTCTATTATAGATATTTGATAAAAATGAAATTATGTGAAATGTGATCGTGACTGGATTCTTTCATTTAAAACATAATGATTTCATCTCTTTTGTAGCAAGTATCAGTAATTGAATCAATAACTATTTTTGAGTGTGAATTGTATAACGGGTTCAGTAAGACATGAGGGATATAACTAGAGCAGGGGAGACATGGTGCCTGTCCTTCTAGAGCTTTTAGCTTAATGGGTGAAGGCTTGAAAAAATCATTACAGAAATAGCTATATAATTAAAATTGTGATAAAGCTAATAGGGATATCACAAGGATGTCAAAGTAACCTGAAATGTCAAGAAAGGAGTTTTGGTGAAAGTCATATTTAAATTGAGGACTCAGCTATGAGGAAGAATTGGCCAAAGAAAGAGGCATCAACATGTGATTATTGAACTCCTGCTATATACCAGGCTAAATAAAAGGTCAGGAACCAGAGAGATAAAGACATGGTTATTGTCTTGAAGCAGCTTATGACATAGTGAGGCATCACAATAGATAGATACACAATGCCAATATAGTGATAAATCCTGTAAGAGTGGTAAACTCACTGACAATTAGGAACTTAGGGGATAGGCATCTGGCATGGTCAGGGGACTGAGGCTTAAATAAATCTTCCTGTGAAAGTTGATGTGTCAGCTGAGTTCTAACAGAGAAAAGGACCCATCCACCTGAAGAATGACCAGAAGGCTGTTTCAAGCAAAAATAGCAAAATCGGCAGAGGCTTGAGATGACAAGAGAGCAGGCTGCTTTCAGGAAGTGCATTCTGTAACAGAGCTTTGTGAAAGTGTCCTGATTAATTCAGGAATCTCTAATGGGCTCTAATCTTTTACCTGTTTTCTAACACCATATAGCTTTGGATTGTCTCCAGTCATGAGAGTGTAGCTCCATGGTCTGTGTGTGGTCCTTTTAAAGACAAAGCATTTTAATGAAAACCACAGGATTCTAAGAATGTAACTACCTCATCACATGAGATTGTTCTGCACTGTTGTGTGTTAAAATGAAGCATCGTGTGTAGCACTTAGTCCATATCCGGGACATTACTCTGTAGATCCATATTTAGTTAGGCTTATTGAGTTTGGCTCATATTATTAACATTATTATGGAACTAATAATGGATGTATGTTTCATTTTCCATTAGCAGAGCATTCTAGTTATAATACTCAAGCAATAGCTCAAGAGATATTTCCAATAAAATATCCCATTTATAGTCACTAGTGGAAAAATAAAACACTCACTCCTCTGGCATAAAAATTTAAGTTTACTAAAGTGAATTTAACTTGGTGACTTAAAGGGATATTTCATTGAGTCATGCCAGCTAGATCTTTGAAGAAAAGGTTAGAGGAGAAGGGAACTCAAGGTTGGGACCAGGAAGTATTGATGAAAAACTCAGCTTCCAATCACTGTTAGTATCACAAAAAGGATCTAACACATTAGCTGAATAAGAAAACTCATGAATCTCAGATTCATATCAGGAGTTTCTCTAGCTTGCGCTTGGATCCTAACTCTACTTCTGTGCTCTATTTCTAGAGTATAATATGGAGAGGGACTAATGGAGCAGGTTTGGAAGACAACTATGAATGGTCAGTAGGGTGAATCTTCCTCATGGAAAACCTGTTTTTGCCTTTATGATTCACAGTACGTTGGCAGGCGATGGGGAGCTATAGCTGCTACTGCTTATTTGGGTGAGTTAAGATCCCTGAAAAAAGCTTTTCCCTCCAACATACCTGCTGTATGATTAGGACATCCTCATAGTTCACCTGAAATTTTGATGAAATACATAGATCTCTGGCTGTAATGGAGGGAGTAGTCCTCCAGGCCACTAGGGGAAACTTTATCTCTGCTCTTATTCTAGCTGTCAACTTATACTCCTCAAATAGTTTTCTACCATTTTTTGTTGCTGTTGGTGGTGGTCTATTTGGTTTTTTTTATTGTGTGCCTCAGAGAGCCTCAGAATAATGAATAGTGATTAGCATCAGGGATTACTAAAATATATCTTCATGGATATAAATACATGATCTTATAGGATTTATTTATCCAATAAATATTTGTTGAGCATCTCCTGTGGAGTAGGCTCTGTTTTCAGTGCAGGCAATTGGTAATGAACAAGAAACATAAGATTCCTACCTTCATGGAACTTATATCCTAGCATTTCATCACAATCTATATAGGTCACAGGATCAAGAAGAGGGATCTTGTCAAGGTGAGGCTCCTTTATATCCTTGGATTCCTTGCTGTTTTATATTTAGTGTTCAGATCATGCAGAGATTAGAACAGTTGCATTTAGGTGGCAAGAGCTGAAGAAAATGTCTGTTCCTAGAAGCCATGAAAGGAACTTGACAAAGAGACATAACTAAAGAGTAAAGCTATTCCTTGCAGGAAAGCTAATCTAACTTCAGTTTACTTTACATTTATGCCTTTTCTTAATTTTGTTATTCTTTAGCTTTTTTTTGAAGTCCCATTTTAAACTATTTATTTCCTTCTAGAGTTTTTATTAACTCGTTGACCTTCCATCATTAAGTAGCTCAGTTGTTCTCCATTCCTTGTCTCTAGGGATAGATAAAACAACTCAAAATAAAGAAGGATTTTCTCTCTAAGCTGTATTTCAAAAGCTTAGGTCCTGAGGAAAAATAAAATCACAACAACAAAGGTAAGAGAATTGGGAGAGTGGAATGGAAGCAATTGGAGCCGAATCATCAATTTCTCCAGACTGGTAGTTCTGCTGGATAAACCCTGGGATGAGGAAAGAACTCCCTGATGGGTCTGTGGGATCTGAGAATGAGACTTGAGCCAATTTGCTGGAGTGTAGAACTCCTTGAGATGTCAAGACCCTAGAGAAGAAATGCATCTGAGCAGAGGTAGTCTTAGATAATCTCACAGTTTCCTAAACCCTAGCATGTTGTCAAAGCAGCAGAATAGAATGGTTGCTTTACACTTAATATGGTGGAGGCATAGCAGAAAGAGCTGCCAGATCTGAAGGCGTCATGTGCATAGAATCAAGTGTCATCTCTGTAGCAGCCTGTGTGGTCAGCTCTCCAAGGACCAGGAGCGATGACAAGTGCCCTAGTGGATTCATGTTTGGTCAAATTGTTCTATCAGGTGCTGCTCCCCCAACTCCCTGATACACACATGTGTGCTGGTATATCTGATATCTACATGCTCCCTGTGGCAGAGACACAACTCTAGATGGATAAAGATCCTTAAACAAAAGGAAGGAAGCCAGGGAGGGAGGCAGGAAAAAATGAAGGGAGGGAGCAGGGAAGGAAGGAATATAGTTTGTGGCCTGAGATTCCTTCTTGCTGTATTTGCTCTAATGTTTCAGCCCGATCTCCCTGAAGCTGGAGCCCATAATGGGGAGGGTCTTGGGGACCAGCTCGAACCAGAGTGTTCTAGGTTCTTCTCCCCAGGGCAGTAGTAGAAAGAGATATTCAGGAGAGAGTGATCTGTGGGGAAAGTATGATGATCCTGGTTTAGGTCACTTTTCCTAAGTTTGTTGAATCTGGCTTTTAATCAAAAAGGTAGTGATTTCTTTTATATAAGGTGTCACTTTCTCGTAGTTGTAATTCTATAGGTTTTGGATATTTGTTGCTGCACCCTGCTCTGCTTTATTTTCTCTAGAGTCATCCTTGGTCTCTTCCTCCTGAAAGAAAAGTATGAAAAAAAAATCACAAAGTGAATTTAAACTGCTTTCTGTCTATATTCCATTTTTGTATATTTCACCACTTAATATTAACATATCCTTATATATTATAAAACAAATAATTTGAGCTTCAGGGGGAAGAGCTCTGGTAATCTTCGAATTGTTACTTCTTACTTTTCTCTAACTTCCCAAGTCAGCATCTTAAATTAGATTTCCTTTATTTATAAATAAGACTTTTTTAACATCTTTATTAGAGTATAATTGCTTTACAATGGTGTGTCAGTTTCTGCTTTATAACAAAGTGAATCAGTTATACATATACATATATCCCCATATCTCTTCCCTCTTGCAACTCCCTCCCTCCTACCCTCCCTATCCCACCCCTCTAGGTGGTCACAAACCACCGAGCTGCTCTCCCTGTGCTATGCGGCTGCTTCCCACTAGCTATCTATTTTACGTTTGGTAGTGTATATATGTCCATGCCACTCTCTCACTTTGTCCCAGCTTACCCTCCCCCCTCACCGTATCCTCAAGTCCATTCTCTAGTAGGTCTGCATCTTTATTCCTGTCTTGCCCCTAGGTTCTTCTGACCATTTTCTTTTCTGTTTTTTTTTTTAGATTCCATATATATGTGTTAGTATACGTTATTTGTTTTTCTTTTTCTGATTTACTTCACTCTGTATGACAGTCTCTAGGTCCATCCACCTCACTACAAATAACTCAGTTTCGTTCCTTTTTATGGCTGAGTAATATTCCGTTGTATATATGTGCCACATCTTCTTTATCCATTCATCTGTTGATGGACACTTAGGTTGCTTCCATCTCCTGGCTATTGTAAATAGAGCTGCAATGAACATTGTGGTACATGACTCTTTTTGAGTTATGGTTTTCTCAGGGTATATGCCCAGTAGTGGGATTGCTGGGTCATATGGTAGTTCTATTTGTAGTTTTTTAAGGAACATCCATACTGTTCTCCATAGTGGCTGTATCAGTTTACATTCCCACCAACAGTGCAAGAGGGTTCCTTTTTCTCCACACCCTCTCCAGCATTTATTGTTTGTAGGTTTTTTTGATGATGGCCATTCTGACCGGTGTGAGATGATATCTCATTGTAGTTTTGATTTGCATTTCTCTAATGATTAATGATGTTGAGCATTCTTTCATGTGTTTGTTGGCCATCTGTATATCTTCTTTGGAGAAATGTCTATTTAGGTCTTCTGCCCATTTTTGGATTGGGTTGTTTGTTTGTTTGATATTGAACTGCATGAGCTGCTTGTAAATTCTGGAGATTAATCCTTTGTCAGTTGCTTCATTTGCAAATATTTTCTCCCATTCTGAGGGTTGTCTTTTCGTCTTGTTTACGGTTTCCTTTGCTGTGCAAAAGCTTTTAAGTTTCATTAGGTCCCATTTTTTAATTTTTGTTTTTATTTCCATTTCTCTAGGAGGTGGGTCAAAAAAGATCTTGCTGTGATTTATGTCATAGAGTGTTCTGCCTATGTTTTCCTCTAAGAGTTTGATGGTGTCTGGCCTTACATTTAGGTCTTTAATCCATTTTGAGTTTATTTTTGTGTATGGTGTTAGGGAGTGTTCTAATTTCATTCTTTTACATGTAACTGTCCAGTTTTCCCAGCACCACTTATTGAAGAGGCTGTCTTTTCTTCACTGTATATTCTTGACTCCTTTATCAAAGATAAGGTGACCAATAAGACATTTTTTAAGCCAAGAATTTCTGGTGGACAAGTGGGTGGTAGGAAGCAGTAAAATAGAGAAATCAGTTCTTTTAGCATGAATTGATACTATTAAGGATTATCTCTTAGGTGCCTTCCTGGAAAGATATGTCTCATAAAAATGTGGGGATAATACTCCTCCACCCTTACGTTACCTTAATAATATCTCTAAGCACTATCTCTTTTTTGTGATTTTTTTTTTACTGTTCTCTCTTTTTGAATTATTAAGATCTGATAATATCTAGTGAAGAATCAATCTGATGGACCTAGAGGCTGTCATACAGAGTGAAGTAAGTCAGAAAGAGAAAAACAAATACCATATGACAACACATACATATGGAATCTAAAAAAAAAAAAAAGGTTCTGAGGAACCTAGGGGCAGGACAGGAATAAAGATGCAGACGTAAAGAATGGACATGAGGACACGGGGATTGGGAAGGGTAAGCTGGGACGAAGTGAGAGAGTGGCGTGGACATATATATACTACCAAATGTGAAATAGATAGCTAGTGGGAAGCAGCCACATAGCACAGGGAGATCGGCTCGGTGGTTTGTGACCACCTAGAGGGGTGGGATTGGGAGGGTAGGAGGGAGACGCAAGAGGGAGGGGATATGGGGATATATGTATACGTATAGCTGATTCACATTGTTATACAGCAGAAACTAACACAACTTTGTAAAGCAATTATACTCCAATAAAGATGTTAAAAAATTTTTTTAAATAAAAGGTATAAAAAAGGAACATGGAACACTTATCAAAAGCATTATTAGATTTTTAAATGAAAATTAAATAAGAAATCTGTTAGATATAAGGTCTTGGAAAATACGTATTTGTAGCGGCAGTGAATAATTTTACTTTCACTTTTGAATTTTATATTTAAAAATGTCTTTGTGCATAATGAGATGTTTGGGCTGATAAAAGTACGCTGAGGCCAAAGGAAGAAAAACGAACTCTTTTTATGTGATGTGGAAGAGAGAGCTGATGTTAGTTATCTGGATCTATTGATGATATGAATCCATTTGGATCCATGGAGTTTTCCCTGAGAAGCAGGAGTGAATACCAGCTGGGGAATTATTCTCTCTGGGGCTGCTCCGTTTGTCTGTTTCATTTCAGTGGATGAGAATACGAGCAGTGTGTGTGTGAGAAGTGTGACTATCGAGTAATCGGAACAGATTTGATAAGGAAAGGATCCTTGTGGAGTCAGCTTCTCAAATTTATATTTTATTAAAGGGATGTCTATGTGCCCTATCAATGGGTTATGTTTACTCTCAGTTTGAAGCATAGAAAGGTCAGCCTAATGCACACTCTCTGTCTCATGTTGCTTCTAGGGAGGTTGCTGACACTATTGTAGAGAGGCTTTCCTGCTTCTGGACAGTTACTTGCCTTATTCTTCATTCTATAGCATAAGTCCTGCCAGAGTTTCACTAATAACAAAGGATTGGGGCCAGGCTGGTAAATGCCGGCATCAGGATTTTCCTAGCGGGTGTTAGATGAACTCAAAAATTTCCCTCTCAAATTGTAAAGCAGTGTATAATGGATAGACAAATTAGTGTCTTTAAGAAATGTAGTAGTATTAGAGTGTCATTGAAGGGAAATAGGCTAATTCTGAAGGAAGGTAATTAAAAAAAAAAAAACAACAATGTGGCTAAATTTTCCTCAGTTTGCTAAGATAGAGTTGACCTTCTTTGATGTCAACATTCAAAAGATAAAAAAAGTCTCTATTTTACATAGACTGCTGATATTGGCTTAAATTTCAATTCTACCATACAGATGCAATGTAAATTAAAAACAAGCAATGGAAATACCATCTCATCTTAATTAAACCATCTAAATAAAGTGATAGCGCTAATAAGCATCTGCTTTAAGACAGAATTGTGTCTATATCTTTTGATTCCTACTCTTGCTCAAAACCGACATTCACATTCTATGCTGCCAATTGAATTTCTTGCTATTTAAAGTAAAAATTTTTATCGAGCTTGACGTTACTGTTGAATATCCATAGCCATATTCTGGCAAGGAAATTAGAGCCTGGCAGCCTTTTTCAATAATTTCCTATAATGGAGGAGGGCTTAGTGCCCCTCTTATAGAACTGATTCTATTATACTCTCCTCTCCAGAACTAATGGAGCACTCGACTTATTCATGTTAAAGAAAATGATTGAATATGAAAAGCTTCCAGACACTGCTTTTTGCCAGGATTAAAACTGCTCTGTCCTTTATACTGACCAGAAAAGTCACCTCTTAATTAAATTTATTGTTATTTTTCACCCGCCAGGAAGTCCCATACAAAGCACATAAAAGCAAATTTGTTGGAAACTATTTTAGATCTCTCTTTTTAAAGCCCTTATTTTTGTTTTACAATATACAATAATGATAGCCAACATTTACTGAGGGCTTAAAACATGAAGATACTCTTCCAGTTCTTTACATGAATTGATTCAAGTAATTCTCATCAAAACCCTAAGAGATACGTGCTGTTATTTCCACCACTTTATGGATGGAGAAAATAAGGCTCAGAGAGTTTAAGCCGATAGTAGTGCAAGGATTGAAATAGTCACCATCTGAGCTCTTAACCACTATGCTAAAGTATTTTGCCATTTAGCGAAAACATATGAAAGTGAATTAAGCTAGTGAGTTGGTAATCAACTCATTATTAAAAATGTATTGAGTGGCCATTGTTTGCAACATAGTCATCATAGCAAAGTACACTGTATAGTAAGCTGGGTAAAATATAGTTGTTTAACTAAGTGAACTTTTCATCTAGTGAGTGAGATAGAAAAGTACAAAGCTGAATAAAACGTAAGGTGGTATGTATTGTACTACAATATAAGTACAAATTCAATAGCAGTTTCAGAGGGATAAGTTTATCATAATTATGGTGTCAAACGAATCTTTATGAAGAAGGTGGCATTTGAGCATGCCCTTAAAGATTTGTGAAAGATTTGGACAAATAGAGTCATGGAATTGCAGCTTCTGCATAGAGGGTAAAGTGTAAGCCAAAGAAAAGAAAGTCTTGGCTGTTTATTGTTTCTTATTTTACTAAAGGTGGGGCATTAGTTTGAGATGTTTATAGTGTGAAAAGTAGCATGGAATCATACACTGTTAGATTTGGATGGGTCCACAGAGATGATATACTATATGTAATTTTCACTGAAGCTCGAAAAAATATTATGTACTATTTTATGTATATGAGCTCTTACTGAAGAAAGAATGAAAGTTGCAAAGAGAAATATTAAATTGAAAAGGATAAGTGGTATTCATCTTATGGATGAAACTGAATGTCCAATTAGGAATTTAGATTTTAGTGGAGAGCGAATGAAGTTTCTTTCTTTTTTTTTTTTTTTTAGTTTGCTTGGCAGTCTGTATTGGTCTCTGGATACAGACCAGAATTTAAACTGTACCTCTCACCTCTGTCACTCACTAACCCTGTGATTTGTGGCAAATTCATTAATCTCTCTCTATTGATGATACTGTTATTTCCCTCAGAGATTTACTCAAGGGTAGCTTAAATATTGCATGTTTAACTAGTACTGGCAGGGAGTATATATGAGTATATAGCATAGAGTATATATTAAGTACATAAGTACCTAATGGTCACATTTGATTTTTATGTCAATGGCTTGATAAAATCTGTGTTTTAGAACAATAACCAATGACAATGTAGATCATAATTTTCAAGAGTGGAAAAATTTGAAGCAGGTTGATAGACATTATAATATCCCAGGAAAGAAGTGAAAAGTTATTGAACTGGATAATTAAGAAAAGTCAAAGTCTTATAGAGGCAGAGTTTGTAGTATTTGGTCACTGATTAGATATGAGAGAGTCTAGAGAGAAAGTATAGATGATAACCCTGATATTCAAAACCTGAATGAGTAAGAGAATGGTGATGACATCGATTCATGTAGAGAGCAAGGATCAAGATAAAGTTTGAGAATGTGCATGATAAGTTTGGTGTTGAGGTACAGTTTTGGGGAGGTCTTCTGAATGTAGCTGGAAAGATGTAAAGATCAGGAAGGTAAGAAACAGAGACTCAGGAGTCATCCATGGAATTAAAAATTGAAGCTGTAGAAGGAAACTGTATTAAGGACTGAAATATGGAAAAATTTAGGGGAGAGTGAGCAAATAAAAGTGAGGAATTGTCAAAAAAGTGGAAAATCCATCAATTGAGTTTATGGCAAGGGAGTGATGTCATTATTTCCACAAACAGTAACTGTTCAATGGGGTGCTGCTGCAGAAAAGAAAATGCACTATCAAGTGGCCACTGGATTGTTGTCACTGACAATTAGGAGGGAAGTTTTCTTTAATACTGTGTTTGAAGACAATTTATCATAAGTTGAGGAATGACTAGAAGGAGAATTGGAAACAGAGTGTAATCTATCTATCTATCTATCTATATATATATATATATATATATATTTTTTTTTTTTTTGTGGTACTCGGGCCTCTCACTGCTGTGGCCTCTCCCGCTGTGGAGCACAGGCTCTGGACACGCAGGCTCAGCGGCCATGGCTCATGGGCCCAGCCGCTCCGCGGCATGCAGGATCTTCCTGGACCAGGGCACGAACCCGTGTTCCCTGCATCGGCAGGCAGACTCTCAACCACTGTGCCACCAGGGAAGCCCCTGTAATCAATATTTTAATTATTTTAGATTGGTAGAAAAGAAAGTGGAATGAGGGCAAGTAGAATTTAATTTTTATAGGGACAATTTTATTTTTATAGGGAATGTCTGAACTTTTACAAAGAAGGACAACTGGTGAGACAAATTGAAGGTAGGTATGTAAAGTTCCTATAGAACGTGACATAGAGTACTATCAAGTACAAAGTTTGAAGGATTTACTTTGAAAAGTTATAAGAATACTTGGGTCTTCTGAGATAAGAGAAAATGGTCATATATTGGGCAGATATAGAAACACATTGAACTTGATGGCAGGGAAGCTGATGGAGTTCTTATGGGATGGGTTCATCTTTCATCAAAGGAGGAGGTGAGATCAAGCAGTGGTGTGAAGAGGCATATGTTCCAGTCTTAAGAGAGCAACTCTATGTAAGAAAACACAGATTCAACTAAGAAAAACTAGGTGAGTTATTTACAGTTACATTTGAGATAGCAGATAGCATGAATTTGTAATGCAGCCAATGAGTTGTTTTATATATATATATCATCCTTGCTTTGGAGACTTGGATTAAAAGCTGGATAATATAAAATGTTTATTTTGGCTGAAAATGGTAATTGAAAATTAAACATATAGGGTACCAAGAAAGAGAGAAGTCCCTGATCTCTAGGGAGAAGGTTTGATACAGCCAACCTGAAACACAGTCTTGATATAGATATGAACAGAAAATTTTAAGAATTGGAAAGCATTAAGGACTAGGAATCATTATGAGGCTAAATTGAAAATTTAAAACAATATGTGGAGTGATGGAGGTAGAAGCATAGTTCATTCAGAGAGAGAATTCTCAGCACTTGAGATTTAAGGAGAGAAGCATTCTGAGCTGAGAGACAAACTGGTGATGATAATGATAATGTATGTGTATTTTTTCATGAAGAAAAGGGTATAGGAAGGACAAGTAGGAAGGTTTGTTTGTTTTAATTTATGGAATTGTCAAATTCAGGGACACAAAGATTTAATTTTATATTTTATTCTATGAATTTTATGGATTTAGCTCTTATATTTAAGTCGATTATCCATTTTTAGTTAACTTTTGAGTTTGGTGTGAGGTAGGGGTCCAAGTTCATTCTTTTATATATAGACGTACAGTTGTCCCAGCACAATTTGTTGAAATGTCAGTTCTTTTCCCAACATAGTTTTCTAGACATGCTTGTCAAATTCAACTGGGCATAAATGTAATTTATATCTGAATTCTTAATGCAAATTCATTGATGTATATGTATATCCTTATGCCAGTACCACACTGTCTTGATTACTCTAGCTTTCTCGTTAGTTTTAAAATTAGGAAATGTGTTACATTTAGGTCTTTAATCCATTTTGAGTTTATTTTTGTGTATGGTGTTAGGTAGTGTTCTAATTTCATTCTTTTACATATAGCTGTACAGTTTTCCCAGCACCATTTATCAAAGAGACTGTCTTTTCTCCATTGTATATTCTTGACTCCTTTGTCATAAATTAGGTGAACATAGCTGCATGGGTTTATCTCTGGGCTTTCTATCCTGTACCATTGATCTATATTTCTGTTTCGGTGCCAGTATCACACTGTCTTGATTACTGTAGCTTTGTAATATGGTCTGAAGTCAGAGAGCCTGATTCCTCCACGTCCATTTTTCTCTCTCAAGATTGCCTTGGATATTCAGGGCCTTTTGTGTTTCCATACAAATGGTAAAATTTTTTGTTCTAATTATGTGAAAAATGCCATTGGTAATTTGATAGGGATTGCATTGAATCTGTAGATTGCTTTGGGTAATATAGTCATTTTCCCAATGTTGATTCTTCCAATCCAAGAACATGGTATATCTCTCCACATCTGTTTGTGTCATCTCTGATTTCTTTCATCAGTGTTTTATAGTTTTCTGTGTACAGGTCTTTTGCCTCCTTAGGTAGGTTTATTCCTAGGTATTTTATTCTTTTTGTTGCAATGGTAAATGGTATTGTTTCCTTAATTTCTCTTTCTGATCTTTTGTTGTTAGTATATAGGAATGCAAGAGATTTCTGTGCATTAATTTTGTATCCTGAAACTTTACCAAATTCAATTGATTAGCTCTAGTAGTTTTCTGGTGGCATCTTTAGGATTTTCAATGTATAGTATCATGTCATCTGCAGTGACAGTTTACTTCTTCTTTTCCAATTTGTATTCCTTTTATTTCTTTTTCTCCTCTGACTGCTGTGGCTATAACTTCCAAAATTATGTTGAATAATAGTGGCAAGAGTGGACATCCTTGTCTTGTTCCTGATCTTAGGTGAAATAGTTTCAGCTTTTCACTACTGAGTAGAGGAAAACATAGGAAGAGCACTCTTTGACATAAATCACAAGAAGATCTTTTTTGACCCACCTCCTAGAGTAATGGAAATAAAAACAAAAATAAACAAATGGCTCATAATTAAACTTAAAAGCTTTTGCACAGCAAAGGAAATCATAAGCAAGATGAAAAGACAACCCTCAGAATGGGAGAAAATATTTGCAAATGAAGAAACTGACAGAAGATTAATCTCCAAAATATACAAGCAACTCATGCAGCTCCATATCAAAAAAACAAACAACACAGTCAAAAAATGGGCAGAAGACCTAAATAGACATTTCTCCAAAGAAGACATACAGATAGCCAACAAACACATGAAAAGATGGTCAATATCACTAATTATTGGAGAAATGCAAATCAAAACTACAATGAGGTATCGCATCACACCAGTCAGAATGGCCATCATCAAAAAATCTACAAACAATAGGGACTTCCCTGGTGGCGCAGTGGTTAAGAATCTGCCTGCCAGTATAGGGGACACTGGTTCAATCCCTGGTCTGGGAAGATCCCACATGCCATGTAGCAACTAAGCCCGTGCGCTACAATGGCTGAGCTTATGCTCTAGAACCCGTGAGCCACAACTACTGAGCCCGTGTGCCACAACTACTGAAGCCCACATGCCTAGAGCCCATGCTCCGCAACAAGAGAAGCCACCACAGTGAGAAGCCCGCGCACCATAATAAAGTGTAGCCCCCACTCGCTGCAACTAGAGAAAGCCTGCATGAAGCAGTGAAGACCCAACACAGCCAAAAATAAATAAATAAATAAATAATTTAAAATCTACAAACAATAAATGCTGAAGAGGGTGTGGAGAAAAGGGAACCCTCTTGCACTGTTGGTGGGAATGTAAATTGATACAGCCACTATGGAGAACAGTACAAAACACTAAAAATAGAACTACTGTATGACCCAGCAATCCCACTACCAGGCATGTATCCTGAAAAAACCATAATTCAAAGAGACACATGTACCCCAATATTCATTGTAGCACTATATACAATAGCCAGGACATTGAAGCTTTTATCCATTCATTGACATATGAATGGATAAAGAAGATGTGGTACATATATACAATGGAATATTACTCAGCCATAAGAAAGGAATGAATTGGGTCATTTGTAGAGTCGTGGACAGACCTAGAGTCTGTCATACAGAGTGAAGTAAGTCAGAAAGAGAAAAATAAACATCGTATATTAACGTATATATGTGAAATCTAGAAAAATGGTACAGATGAAGGGCAGGAATAGAGATGGAATTTGCAGGGCAGGAATTCCATTTGCAGGGCAGGAATAGAGATGGAGACATAGGGAATGGACGTGTGGACATGGAGAGGAAGGAGAGGGTGGGATGAATTAGGAGATTAGGATTGACATAAATACACTACCATTTGTAAAATAGATAGCTAGTTGGAACATGCTGCATAGCACAGGGAGCTCAGCTTGTTGTTCTGTGATGACCTAGATAGGTGGGAATGGTGGGGCCTGGGAAGGAGGTCCAAGAGGGAGGGAATATATGTATACATATAGCTGATTCACTTTTTGTACAGCAGAAACTAACACAACATTATAAAACAATTATACTCCAATAAAAAAATAAAATAGATTGTTATTCATGAAAAAAAGAAATTAGGAAATGTGAATCCATCAACATTGTTATTTTCTTTTCAAGGTTGTTTGGACTATTTTCGGGTCTTTTGCATTTCTATATGAATTTTAGGATCCTTCTGTCGATTTCTGCAAAGCGTCTTTTTTTGTTGTTTTTGTTAGTTTTCTATTCTCCAGTTCATTTATCTCTTCTCTAATCTTTATTATTTCCTTCTGCTTGCTTGAGTTGGTTTGCTCTTCCTTTTCTAGTCCTTTTAGGTGGAAGTTGAAGTTATTGATTTGAGATTTTAAATAAATTTTTAGTATAGGCATTTACAGATACAAATTTGCCTCTAAGCATTACATTCCCAAAATTTTTATATTTGTGTTAATCTCAAAATATTTTCTAATTTCCCATGTGATTTCTTCTCTGGTCCATTGAACATTTAGGAATGTGTTGTTTAATTTCAATGTATTTGTGAATTTGTAATTTATTTTTAATTTCATTCCATGTGGTCAGAGAAGATACTTGGTATTTTTTTAAACATCTTTATTGGAGTATAATTGCTTTACAATGGTGTGTTAGTTTCTGCTTTATAACAAAGTGAATCAGTTACACATATGTCCCCATATCTCTTCCCTCTTGCGTCTCCCTCCCTCCCTCCCTCCCTATCCCACCCCTCTAGGTGGTCACAAACCACCAAGCTGATCTCCCTGTGCTATGTGGCTGCTTCCCACTAGCTTTCTATTTTACATTTGGTAGTGTATATATATCCATGCCACTCTCTCACTTCGTCCCAACTTACCCTTCCCCCTCCCCATGTCCTCAAGTCCATTCTCTACATCTGCGTCTTTATTCCTTTCCTGCTCCTTGGTTCTTCAGAACCTTTTTTGTTTTGTTTTGTTTCCATATATATGTGTTAGCATACTGTATTTCTCTTTCTGACTTACTTCACTCCGTATGATAGACTCTAGGTCCATCCACCTCACTACAAATAACTCAGTTTCGTTTCTTTTTATGGCTGAGCAATAGTCCATTGTATATATGTGCCACATCTTCTTTATCCGTTCATCTGTCGATGTACACTTAGGTTGCTTCCCCGTCCTGGCTATTGTGAATAGAGCTGCAATGAACATTGTGGTACATGACTCTTTTTGAATTAGGATTTTATCTGGCCTTTTAAATTCATTGCGGCATATTTTACAGACTAATACCTGTTTCATATATAATCTTCTGTTGTTCCAAGGTTGGCTTATAGTATAAAAGCAAGTCAATGTGATTCATTATATTAAGAGAAAAGAACAAAAAGCACATGATCATTTCAACTGAAAGAGAAATGCATTTGAAAAAATCCAACACATTTCAAGATAAAAACACTAGAAAAACTAGAAATAGAAGGGAACTTGTTTAACTTGATAAATGTTATTAAAAACCCATAACTAACATTATACTTATTGTTGATTGGATGCTTTTCTCCAAAGACTGTAAACAAGACAAGAATTCCTGCTCTCTCTACTTCATTGTACTGAGAGTTCTGTACAGAGTAATTAGGAAAGAAAATGAAATTAAACGTATCCAAAATGGAAAGGAAGAAGTAAAGCTATTTATTTGAAGAATGTATGATCTTTAATGTAGAAAATCTATGAGGCCTAGTAAGCTAACTGAGCAAGGTTATAGGATTCAAAATCAATATAAAAAATCAATTGTATTCTATACACTTTAATGAACAATCTGAAAATGAAATTAATAAAACTATTCCATTTACAGTAGCAGGAAAAAGAATAAAATACTTAAGAATAAATTTAACAAAAAAGTACAAAACTTGTATTATGAAAACTAGATAACATTGTTGAGAGAAATTAAAGATGATCTAAAAATAAAGGGGAAAATTCTCATGTTGATGAATTTAAAGACTTAATATTGTTAACATGGAACTACTCCCCTTGCTGAGCTGCAGAGTCAACACAGTCCAAATGAGAACCCTTCAAAATAATTGTCTAATGATTTACTATCTCCTCTCTATGTTCTCCCATTCTCTCTCTCTCTCTTTCCTTTGTGAATGTACTTTTAATCATTTCTGCCCCATTTTTAATTTTCAAGCCCAACACCTAAGATATGATTTGAAGGAATAGAGTCTTCAAGATGAACTAAGCATGGGAAGTGTGCACTTTAAAAAAATACATATTCTCTGATTCTGTTTTTTTAAAACTGCTCATGTATTTCATATACTAAATAATTCACCCATTGAAAGTATACAAATCAATGGTTTTGAATATATTCACAGTTGTGCAGTCATCACTACAATCTAATTTTACATTTTTATCTCTCAAAAGAAACCCTGTACACATTTTCATTCACTCTGTGTTCTCCATTCTAATCCCACTCAAAGCAAACACTAATTTACTTTCTACAAAGTTGCATATTCTGGACATTTTATACAAAAGTAATTATATAATTTGTGGTCTTTGTGACTGTAATTTTTTTCACGAAGCATAATGTTTCCTGGTTTCATCCATGTTCTGGCATTTATCAGTGTTCCATTCCTTTTTAGTACTCGATAATTTTTAACTGCATGTGTATACCACATTTTGTTTATTCATTGATTAGAAGATGGACATTGGGTTGACTCCACTTTTTGGTTACCCTGAATAATGCTGGTATGAACATTTGTGAATACATTTTTGTATGGAAGTATGTTTTGATTCTCTTGGATGCACCTGGGAGTTGAATTGCTGGATTATGTAGTAAGTCAGTGTTTAATTTATTGAGGAACTGCTAAAATGTTTTGCAAAGCTACACCATTTTAGACTCCTACAAGCAATGTTAAGAGGGTTTCATCTTCTCCATGTAGTCTCAACACTTGTTTTTGTATATCTTTTTGATTATAGCCATCCTAGTGGGTGTGGAGTGGTATCTCATTGGAGTTGTTTTATTTGCCTTTTATTAACAACTGTATTGAGATATAATTTACATACCATACAATTCATCTATTTAAAGTGAACAATTTAATGGTTTTTATTATATTCACAGTTACATGCAACCTTCACCTTTTATTATATTCACAGATACATGTTAAAATATTTCATCACCTCAGAGAGAAGCTCCATACTATTTTAGCTATCACATCTTCCCCAATCTCTTCATCCCATCCAGCCCTAAGAAATGGGGTGATACCTGGAGTGCAATGTGGAGACAAAAGAGTTTTTTGGTTTGCTTTTTTAACATGGGTCATATTTTAGCATACTCACATATTTTAGGAATGATTCAGAGGTAAAAATAGATGATGTAGGAGAGAAAGGCACAAATTCAGGAGAATGCCCTTGTGTAAGGAAGAGATAATGGTATCCAGTGTAGAAGAGGAGGAATTTCTTGGATAGGATTATGGAGAATTCATTTATTGTGTTGGGTGGAAGACAGACTATAATGGGATTAGGTACAGGTTGGAAGATGTTGAAGATATTACTTTCTGATTGCTTCTGTATTCTCTGTGAAATAAAAATAACTTGATTAATTATGAGGAAGTTCACTATAAGGGGTTAAAGGCTTGAGGACAAAAGTAAAAGTAGAAAACCGTTATCCAGAGGAGTAAAAAACTGAACGGCTTGAGGAAATATTGCAGAATTGCAGGTGACTTCTTGGTCCCACTTGGTATTAGTGCTCATGATTTTAAAATGAGATTGATTGTGTCTCTTCCACCTGACTTAGCCACTCAGGAGCTGGAAAAAAAAAACAAACAGATAAAGAGTTCATTAGAACCAAGATTGGGGATTTTCCATACACGTTCAGTGGGGAGAGAGGAAAATGAGAGTTGAGAGTGAATGCAGGGTGTGATTGTGGTGGCAGAACTGAAATTTAACCTGGGAAAGCAAGGATGATACCAGCAGGGTGAAGGAGAGAACCAGGAAGAGTAAGCTGCAAAGGTGGGAGGTGGTGAGTGGAGAAGGTGATGCTTGATATTTGGGTAATAGAGAGTATGCTGTAAGTGGTCATGCCAACTTCAAGGCAATTCAACCATGGGAATTGGTGGTGGGGGCTGGTTGAAGGCAAAGGTCATCGCAGGAGAGGAGTTCAATGATTGAAGAGGCTGAGGTATTGGAATGATCATCAATCTGTATATTAAAAGCATCGATATTTATGAAGAAGTTTTTAGAGAGGGGTGGGGATAGATACGGTGATCCATGTACTATATCTTCAAAGATTGAGGTGATGAATTTCTGTAGAGAACTATAAAAAGGAGTGGGTTTTAAGGAGAAATGAAGAGCAGTGATCTGTGTGCACCCCTTGAAAGAATTTCATGGGGAGAAATATTCCCAGCGGCAACTGCATTTGGAGGATGTTCACAGAAGAGGTTGAGGATACATGAGATTTTTCAATTGAATGCCCATGTGGTCCAGAGGGCACAGTGACTCAGTTTGGGATTTGGGGTGGAATATGAGATTGGGTCAATTCAGGGACTTAATAAACCATATAGGCAACATAATCACGTGATGAGAGAGAACCTGGGGAGCCTGTATTTTCTATGGTGACTGACAGAAACAGGGACAAAAGTCTTGATGGGATTACTTCTGATGATCTCTGATACAGATTTGAATGTTGATACTATAACTGTTGAGGAAGGGAGGAGGGCTGCAGGAGCACATAAAGTTCTGCTTTCATCCCTTGGCATCTTCTTCAAAGGCAAAGAACCCAAAAAGGGGCACAACAGACAACTCTGTGAGAGCTCCATTACCTTTCATGGTATTGAGGCTGAAATTTTTATTTTAAGAAAGGAAAGGAAGTCATGAGAAAAACACTTCTGTACATCATTCTGAACATCAGTGAAAAGATGCTTGGTGAGACGGAAGTGGCCAAAACCTTAGCAAATGTGCTCAAACAATATTTGAGGTTAAAATATCAAAGAAAATTAAATATCAGGCTTACTCAAATATGGACCATAGACTTTAGAAAACAGAATTAGAAATGTTCAGAAATGCTCACAAATCAATAAGAATAATAGGAACACTGATATATAAATAAAAATAAATAAGGTCAGAAAAGTTAATAAAAAATAAAACAAATGGAAAAATATTCAACACAGCTGCTACTCAGAGATACACAATAAAATGAAATACCACGCTTCCTTTAACATACTGAAAACTTGCAATTAAATTATATTTAATAAATACATAAATATTATTATATAAGTATATTAATATGTTTTATGTATGTATTCATCCCAGTGTTTGATAGGAGGCAGAAAAGTGATATCACTCATGTGTTTCTGAGGAGAGTGGAGAGTTCATCTGTAAAACGTTCCTAGCAATCTGATTTTATGTATTTTTATGTACAATCTGATTTTATGAGTATTTAAAATGTTTATATACTTTGACCCCTTAAGTCCACTTTTGGAGTATATCCTAAGGAAGCATCAGATGTATACTCAGAATTTATATGCATGCTACTTGCAACATTATAAAATAGAATATTGGGAGTTCTCTCAATATCCAAACAAAGGGTGGAAAACTACGCAGTATTTAAACCTCAAAGTCTATTAAAGACCATTGGACAATGCTGATAGTATTTTAAATAAATTTTATGGTGTAATATTGGATGCACATTAAAGAATCTTTATTACATGCATGTATAATTTGATGCGTTATTAAAAGAACATGCATGAACAACCTAACAACTTCAGCAGTAGAACATTCTCAAATATCACTGAAGCTATCTATAGGAGTCTTGCCTATCCCACTAACACATAAAAACATATCCCTAATCTCTTTTTTTTTTTTTTTTTTTTTTGCGGTACGCGGGTCTCTCACTGCTGTGGCCTCTCCCGTTGCGGAGCACAGGCTCCGGACGCGTAGGCTCAGCGGCCATGGCTCACGGGCCCAGCCGCTCCGCGGCATGTGGGATCCTACCGGACCGGGGCACGAACCTGCATCCCCTGCATCGGTAGGCGGACTCTCAACCACTGCGCCACCAGGGAAGCCCCCTAATCTCTTGATCATGCATATTGAAGTGTAATATACATACAGAGAAATACCCAAATCATACGTATACAGATAATGAATATTGTAATTGAGCACACCAGAGTAACCAGCATCCAGATTACTGAACATAACAAGCACCAGAGACCCTCCTTTGTGCAGTCTTCCTGGTGCTTCCCCAAAGGATAAATCATTATCCTGACTTCTAATACCATAATTACTTAAGCCTGACTTTGAACATTACATAAATGAGCTCACATAGTATGCATTTTTGTGTGTGTCTGGATTCTTTCTAGGCACTGTGCATGTGGATATCTCACTTCCAGACTGGTGGAGTAAGGTGTTCTGAAAGTCCTGCTCCTCCATGTAAGAACAAGAACACTGGCCAAAAGTCTCATAAGGCAGAGTTACAAACTGCCTACTCAACATTGGAAGCAAGTACTATCACATACTAAACATATAACAGGCAAGTCCAGCAAGAGTGCAGGGCACAAAATCAATATACAAATATCAGTTGTATTTCTGTACACCAGCAATGAACAATCAAATTAGAAAGCAGTTCCATTTAAAGAGCATCAAAAAACAAAATACTTAAGAAACAAATCATGCAGTGAAAACTAAAAACATCATTGAAAGAAATTATAGACCTACATAAGTAGAAAAACATCCCATAGTCACAGATCTGAAGAATTAAAATTGTTCAGATGAAAATACTCCCCAAATTGATCTGTGGGTCAATGCAATCCATTGTCAAATGCATCGTTCCTGGCTAATTTCATATCTCCCACTGAGAGAAAAAGGTAGTAATGCTGTTAATACTCACAATACCATGGCTTTTAGAATTCTGTTTGCATAGAAACAATATGGATCTTGTTGCTTCTGCAGTTCCCTAAGGCCATTTATTTAATGCTGGTTGCATCATTACCCATGGTGCTGCATCTTCCACTGTGCAGCCCATGAATATTGGTTTCTAATGACTCAAAAGCTATTACTACGTTTCACTGATGATGAACACAAAGGCAAATATTATCCAGAGTATAAAGGAATATATAAAACAATAATCCATTTTCTGGTCACGTTAAATTTATTGTTTGAAATATAAAACAACACATCTCCAACTATATCTTCTCTTGAACACTTTAGGCTATAATCACTACATTCCTAGAATGTGATCTTATTCAGTGTCACCCATACCCCTGCCTTCTAAAACACTGCCACCAGTGGAGAAAAGAGGCAAGAACCCACTGTTCAAAGCAAGAAGAATAATTCCATTCATGCCAGGAATATTCATCTCTCATCCAGCACGGCTTAAGCCTGACTCGGAAAGACACAGCCTCACCACATTGATTAGAGGCCAGAGGGCATTAATCAGAGGGTCCCTATGGCATTGTGGAGTAAAGGTCTCATCACTTTTGAAGGAATTAGCTGCAGCCACTCCTGATGGATTGCCTGGAACATGGTGTAAAATCTGTGGAGAAGGTGGATGACCTCGTTGGGTACTGATGGTGGGGCTCCCAAGAGTAGTTATTGGCTGCTGGCATCCATGCTGCCCTCAGTACTATATAAAGAGGAGGTCCAACACAGAGGGGTGAGAATCCATGCAGGGGCCTACACACGGGACCCATTTTCAAGGGCTGACAGCAGACCATTAGTAGCCCCGAGCTCTGAGCTTGTCCTGCATTCTGACTTGGATAAAAGTTATCCTAAACCAGTGTGTCAGCACTATCTCATTGGAACATCCAGTTAACCCCACAATCATGGTAGAGAGTCAAAGAATACCCTGAAGTACAGAAGCAGAAAGTGTAGCCCACATAACTTCTGGTATGTACACAGGACACCACACCTGGAAAGCACTATTAGCCTTGGTAGGTCCAGCTGCTGGAATGGGACTTAGAAATTTTTGAGATTGATGCTTCCAGTGAAAGAGACACACATGGCACCGGGTCTGGGCTCTAGATGCACTGCCTAGAGAACCCTGCTGCCCCTGGCTAGTCCCAGGCACAGGAGGGTGACTTAGAATATTTTCAGGAAGGCATTCCAAAATGTGGGGACACCTGAGGCATGGGGGCTCAGAGCAGGAAACCTAGTACAGTTCTAAGAATGATATTGGCAGAGACAGCTACTAGTTTACCAAAATTCATTTCCTTTTCTTCTAGGCAGACAGCAAGATTATATGTTCTAGGCTTCCTTAAACTTAGGTGTGACCAGGTGAGTTCTAGCTAGTAAAATGTGGACGGAAGTGATATATGCCACTTTCTGACCTAATGCATGAAAACTTTCTACATGACTTTCTGCTCTCTTTTCCCTTGCTTTATTGGTTGTTTGTTGATATTCAGGGTGAGCATGGGACGTATGTATTGAAGATGACCTAGGTTAATTTGGCTGCCTGAATCAGAAGTGAAGCAGAACTCACAGCTGGGATTTGAGTCTAGCTGTTATAGCAACTAAACTAATAAAGTAGTGTTGTAAAATTGTGCATATTTATGTCAGAATTCTTACTATTAAACTCAGGCATGTGCAGTGACTTAGAAAGGTGCATTATTACCACTTAAGGCTCACTGAGTATGCATTTTGCCCTAAAATTAGAAGTGGAGTGTAATATTAGTAATATTACTAATTTCACATGGAAGAGAAATACTGTAGACATAATTTATCTTAGATTTAGCAAGCCTATTGACAATATGTCTCATGGATCCCTTTTAGCTATATACTTATTAATAAAAGGGTGACGTTTAATGAGCTCTGTCAACACAGAGGGAAATTTCTAGTCAAGTTCCATAAAGTGTGTCATTCATTGTGTCATATTTCTCATTTTCAGTAGCGACTTGGATAAAGACAGATGAAAAGTACTTATCTAATTTTCAGGTGATGAAAACCAGGGCGAGATAATATAGTATGTCAGAATCAAGATCCAAAATGGTAGACTGAAAAGATAAAGTGAAACAAAGAAAATGAAATTTAGCAAAAATAAATGGCAGATGCAGAATTTGGTTTTAATGTAAATTACCTCAGTATGAGAGACACAGCTGATTTTAAGGGGTAAAATCAAGGACATTCCTGAAAGAAGTGGCACTGGTTCAAAATTTACAACTTGCCAGATAGGTCACCAAAATGATAACATAGCTGCTCCTGAAAAATGGCTCAGATAAAGAATAGGAGTACAGATAGACCTGGTACCCTTCAAACACTGACTCTTAGTGGAGGTGTTTTGGGAATCTGTGTGTGTATTTTTTTTTTTTAATTGTCTTAGTGCTTTTGGTATGGTGAGCATTACTGGCCAGCAATGCCTGACATACTACACTGCCCGAGACAGGTCAAACCTTCTAGGAATTGTCCTATATCATTTATGACTTTCAAATATCCTACAGGATATTATTATAAATAAAAATTATTTATAATCATCTAAGCTTAAAACCTAATTTCACATAGTTTAAAATCTTAAAGTATTTTTGCAGGGTATTAATTTTCCAGGTGTATAACTACTATATGTCAAAGGGAAGATCGTTCTTTGGTTTTTATTCAGAACTTTACCAGGGGCTGTTTACAATTTCAGAAAATTATGTCATTGGTAGCCACACTATTTGCTCCTGTATCAGCTGGCATTTGAAACTGGTGCATTTATGGAGATATATGTGTAGGTGCTACAATCTCTTTTCTGTTAGGTCTGCCATTGTAGTCTTGTGAAAACATTTACATATTGAAGTACACATTATTTTATTATATATCACTTTAAAAATGTCTCATTTACAATGTACTTAGGATATTAATTTTTTGAAATTATTTTTGTAGATAAATTTTCTATTAGTGTCTTTCCAGGATAGAAAGAGAGCATTACAAAATATTTACTTACCATAAAAAGAGATGTTGAATCACATAAAGTCGAAAACCACTGATGTAAATATCTACCTCTCACCTATAAAAAGATTTGGTATCCTCTAGAATTTAAAATTATAGGGAACTTAATAGATCATGATATGATAATCTAGAATATAGGCCTCTGAAGGAAAATATCAGATTCTGAAGATGAAATGAGAGGAACTTTATTGAACATATATTATGCACCAAGATTATGCTTATTTAATGTTCTTAATTTATATCATTTTTTAAAAAATATTTTTAAATTTTATTTATTCTTTTTTTTTTTTTGGCTGCGTTGGGTCTTCATTGCGGTACACGGGCTTCTCACTGCAGTGGCTTCTCTTGTTGCGGAGCACAGGCTCTAGGCATGAGGGCTTCAGTAGTTGTGGCACGTGGGCTCAGTGGTTGTGGCTCACGGGCTCTAGAGAGCAGGCTCAGTAGTTGTGGTACATGGACTTAGTTGCTCCATGGCATGTGGGATCTTCCCGGACCAGGGCTGGAATCTGTGTCCCCTGCATTGGCAGGCAGATTCGTAATCACTACGCCACCAGGGAAGCCCCTATACCGTTTTTTAAAAAAACGTTCACAATAACCTGTTTAGGTAAATATTATTTTCCCATTTAAAACTGAGGAAACAGACTCAGAGCATTTAAGTAATTTATCCAAAAACAAAAGCTATCATGGTTTTGTTTTGTTTTGTTTTTTGCTATTGTATTTTGAGTACAGGATTCAGACCCAACTCTATTTGGCTTCAAAACCCAAGTTCTAAATAGTCGTGCAAGAGAAGATTCATGGGAGCGTAATAGCTGCCTCCAGTTACTTGGAAGGGCTGATGTTACAAAGGAATAGGCTTCACCTGGGCCATTCCAGAGGCTATAAAGCTCAGAATAGTGAAGAGAAGTTAAAGAGAGCTAGATATTAGCTCTATTTAAAGAATTTTATCAAAATTGGTTATCTCTCCAACAGAACAGTACTTCCCCAGGAAGTACTGACCAGAAAGGATGACACCAAACAGCAAAATCCAGTATTGATTATCTTGTATCAGAATTATTGAAGAAAGATTTTCTGCATTTGGGTAAGAAATTTGGTCCAGAGGTTAACTCACTTTTAACACTAAGATTAAGTGACTCTCTGAATTGTTTACTTCAACCTTCTATATGTAAGTTCCTTCTACACCACCCTGACATATGATCATGGAACCACTAGGAGCCTACTATCTCCTATGTATTCTTGTCTACACTTAATTCATATAACTCTCCAACATTCTATTTATCCTTGAATACCACCTTAAATTATTTTTGGAACAGTGTGGAAGGGAAACATGTTTTCCCAAAGAGGTCATGCCATCATAAGACAGCACAAAGGATCAGAAAGATTTTCCTTACTCTGACCTTTTTATTTCTATTTGTTGGATCTTGAAATATTTGCAGGTGAGTCATGTTTTCAGATAGGCTTTGATAATGAGCCATTGCCCATTTGATCTTGCTTCCTATGTGTTGGCTAACTCTCTCTGGAAGATATTTTCTTTTCTAAAAACTTCCTTTTATGGCATGGACAGCAGAAGAAAACACAGCTGTACATAGCATATTTGTACAAGATTCAGGGAGCTTATTAGCTCTGGTCAGCATCTCGGCCCCTCTTTCAGGAAATCCAGTGAACCTAAGGGTTTTAAAACTCTGAAGTGTATATATATATATATATATATTTGAATTTTATTTTATGTTTTTATACAACAGGTTCTTATTAGTTGTCCATTTTATACATATTAGTGTATATATGTCAATCCCAGTCTCCCAATTTTAAGAAAAAAAGCTACTATACCAAACCAAGTATACATGGTATAATTAAAAACCTCCTCATGGTCACTCTCATGATGGATTACTATCCAACACAGCTACAAAAGTGAACATGATTTTTTCCCTGAGTGCATCAGAACGTGAACTTAAAAAGGTCAGAGCTTTTTCAATTTCAGGAGGGTCACCTAGAGTCATGCCTTGTAGCTATAGTGGCAAAAGCAAATATAAGAAAGGAATTTTTGAGAAAAGAGTCAGTGGTAGATTGTCACTGATTTGCCCTGGGCACTGGTCTAGAGATTTGACCTCAGAGTTCCCAGACTTTGTATTTCACTGCCTTGAACCTTGTTGACATTTGCTTGTTTGACTGTGCTTCTTGCCTGCTTCTACATAATAAAGTGGAAAGTAACATAAACTTTCTTTCAGTTAAATATAGATATGGGCCATATAAGGGACATTTGTGGGCTGGTTGAGCAGTACAGATTACTCATTGGGAAAAAGGATTTTCAAATCGTAGGCCAAATATTTATGTTAAAAATCACCAGTGTCTTGAGTTCCTCACTCTGTTTACTGCCACTCTAAAAATCAGTAGAACATGTCATGATGCTAAGGGATAATGGCTGCTCTCTGACAGCAATAGGAAGCAATTATGTTTGTATAATAACAGTAAATTCTTTAGAGTTTAAAAGAATTATTTCAATACAAGCATATTATAGCCTGAGAAGAGAAGATAATTTTAGACCCTATATAAACCTGTGATCATCTATTATATTCCCATTATTCAATAGCTGCAAGAGTTAAATTGTTTGCCAAGGCTACACACCTCTATTAATACAGATTGACCTAAAAATGATAACTCTTAGCAACCTGCTTGATTCTCTTTCCATGATTCCATATAATTATAAGACGTTGGGACATAGGATGCACATATGTTAGTCTTTCTAGACATCGTATACCTAGCAAGATGCCTTAAACTAGAAAGGACTCTGTTATGCACGTATTGAATTGAATGGACACCATGGGTCTTCTCCTGACCTAAACTTTTCTTCCCAGTGGGCATTGCTTAACATTAGGCTGCTCCTTGTCTTTTTATTCCCATGAGGAAAGTTATTCCTATAAAAAGGCCATTAAAATGCCAAGAGAAAAATGAGGGCCTCAGAGGGATTCTGCTCATTATCATCAAAACATGGATTTGCGAGTAATTTAGCTAATTGAACACAATAAATGCTGTAAGACACATAAGCATCATTTGAAGGGTGAAGGATATTATTATTTCTGACAGGCTGATGAGGTCAAGGTGCAGACAGTGTGCAAAATGGGAAAGTTTTGAGAATTACCAATAGATGTAAACCATGCTGCCTCAGAAAATCAGATATTTTATCATGCTGAGCATATACTCGTGACCTGAAGGGGATCTCAGGCTCTTGACAATACCAAAAAAAAAAGAAAACGTGTACCAAAGTCTTCCCTAGGGAACTGAGTTGTGGGTTTGAAGTCTTGACAACTGACTTAGGCAATGAAAAATTTACTTAATCCACAATGTCGCCCAGAGAAGACCTTGTATTTCCAAAGCTAAATCTATCAAACAAGCAAAGAATCCCACACAAAACAGGTAGACTGAACAGCAGAGACCCACTTTGCTTACATCCATAAATATCAGAGCAAACTCTATCTGAGCTTCAACCTCCAGCCTAGTTGCAAATGATGTCATTATGCAGACCTAGCTTCAGCATGAAGACATAATTAGTATTCAGTCTGACAGAAAGCCATTTCATTTAATTCCACTGGCTGAGATCCAACTGGCAGTATATATATGACAGCATACGAAACAGGCACTTTGGGTAAAAGCAGGCTTGGCATTAGTATGCTGAACAGTGACCTGGAATGGGAGCAGGGACAGAGCAAGGTTGGAAGGAGCAAAGGAACAGAGAGGGAGTTGTTATTCCAGTTCAGAAACCCACTGAGTTTGTGTTGTAGATGCAAAGGAATGAGGTTTATTTAATAAAGATTCTTATGCCCTGTTAGTCATGCTGTTTGACAAATTTATGAACATAGTCATGATTAACTTTTAACCTGAAAAAATTACAGAAATCCTCCCAGGATTTTACCTGGAATGAGAATCTGATCCCACATATTAAGTGCCTTTTGCAATATGAACTGAAAGCTATATGCTGTTCCTTTAACATGCTAATTCTTTCTCTGTGATCCTGAGTAAATTTTGCTTGATCTGGGAACTGTCTGTGAAAAGTATTTAATTGACTCAGATTGCAATTAACCAATGATGACATTTAATGCTCCAGATTCATTCTCCACTCTTTTCCAATTCAACATCCTGGGACAACGACCTGTGTAGACTCTGTCAGCAGTCTTCTTTTGTCCTAAGGTTTCTGGTTGGATTTTGTCAATGGGAGGCACCAGCAAGAGATCCAGAGGCTGGAAGGAACTTCTTGCCGGTTCCCCATGTGACCTTCTCTACTGAAGGTCACAGTTCCTCTTAGGTGGCCCTCTGTAGAGCACTCTCTCCAAGTTCTGTTATTACTCCTGTCCTTTTTGTTTTCCAGTCCTAAAAGCGGTGCCTGATCTCATAACCCTGGGGTCCTGCATCATTGCATTTTTTTCCCCCGAACCTTGCCCGTATCTTTGAAAACGGGCCTTTATTAAACTCACCTCAAATTGCCTAATTTTGGTTTGTCATCTGTTTCCTGATGACTGTTGACAGTGACAGCCTCTGACATTACTGGACAAAAATTAGAATCACTTAAAAGAGAATGTAACCAGGGCAGGCCAGGAGAATTTTGCTTCATAGGAATGGAAGGTAGGGAAATTAATTAGTGAGATTATGAATGAAAAGGAGCCTCAGAAATCTGAGATGCGTTGATAATTTATTGTCCTGAAATTTGTGTCAAAGATGTGTCTGTACATTTGTTACTGATCCTTTCGAGTCAGTCCCCAATAAGGGTCCTCCTGCCTGGTGTCCCTCACACCAGTAGAAGGAGATGGAGTTCAGTTCTGAAGAATAAGGAAGTTTTTTCGTTGATCAGAGAATGGAGAGGCACAAGCTCCTGCTCTAGAGCGCATGCTCTCCTGACAGGCCGTGGGCGGGGCTGTTTTATAGGGATACGGCAGTGGGGAGAGTGCAGAGCTCTCGCGGGCGGCACAGCTGTGCTGCTTGGTCTCCAGATTGCAGTGCCAGGTGCAGTGTCTCTGCACACGGCCCGCTGCTGCCATCTTGAATTGAGTGCCGTGCGCCGAGGTTCTGCACACAGCCCGCCTGGCTGAGGTGGCGGCAGCCATTTTGCACTATGGACTCTGGTCTGAAGAGCCCGGTGTGAGGCCTCTGACCCCGGCATCAAATGAGCGAGTGAAACTAGGAAGCACAAAGAGGAAAAAAAAGGTTAGACTTTATTTTATTACCCAGATTCTGTTTCTGTGTCCCAGGAATTGTTCATGAGCTTTACTGGGGACAGTGTTCAAAGGGAGTGCTTTCCGCATAGGGAAAGGGTTGGATGCAGGAGGAGCTGGTGTTAGTAAAATTGGGTTTGGTCCATAAAACTACCAAGTAGTGGGCTTCCCTGGTGGCGCAGTGGTTGAGAGTCCGCCTGCCGATGCAGGGGACACGGGTTCGTGCCCCGGTCCGGGAAGATCCCACATGCCGCGGAGCGGCTGGGCCCGTGAGCCATGGCCGCTGAGCCTGCGCGTCTGAAGCCTGTGCTCCGCGGCGGGAGAGGCCACAACAGTGAGAGGCCCGCGTACCGCAAAAAAAACCCCCCAAAACTACCAAGTAGTCCCTGTCCATCGTGGTCCAATTCTGAATAGAGGAACCACATTTGCTGGAACAGAGAATGTTGTCATCCCCGATGACTGAATGTTCTCTACTGCGCATTTCATACCCTCTGCTTTGTCTTGACCAAAAGTTAGCCAGGCTTCTCTCCTCCCTACAAGTTCCTGAATTTTAGGTTCTCCCAAGTCTGAGCAAGAGCTGAAAGAGTGAAATGTGCCCCTTGTCAGCTCATCCTGGGAACTGGCTGATCTCAGCCAGGCACCGTTCCTGTCAGACTCCACTAGGCATGTTCTTTTGCTTGTGCAACTTGTTCTCCCAAGTTTTGCTGATCTTTGTTACCCGTCCTGTCATCTGTGGAGGGAGGGGCTGTCACTTCGTTCACGGCTTTTCAGACCAAAGTGCTGGGTGCGTCTCTGCCCTGACCGCTGCCGCATCTTGAATGGAGGTGTGGGGGGCAGCGGTTCTGCTGGAAACTAATCTGATGTGTTAGGTGCGAGGTCTCTGCCCATGGCCCCCTAAAGGCAAGTGGAACTAAACTAAGCACAAAACAAGAGGTTAGACCTTATCATCTGGATTCCGTCTTATTTTTCTCAGAGACTCCAGTGAGTTTTGCTGGTGATAAATTGGTCATCAGTAGAGCGTGTGCTTTGATGATTGTTATAGAAGTGAGCACAAATTTAAGTTGGTTTATACTTGATTTTTTATTTATATCTATAATTGAGTTGATGATCATGAATGAAAATAATGGGTTTTACTTGGTTGGTATGAGAATCAAGCTTTCCATGATGACCTTGCTAACATTCTTTTTAAGCCCCATATTCCAGCATTATCATCCGTGCCGGCACCATCGTTGAATGGGAGTGGCCTGCAGGCTCACTTTTCTGATCTTTTACTCTTTCGTTAACTTACTCTTTTTATTTCCTGGTTTGTAAGTCTGAATCTTTAACTTAGAATATAAAGCGTCATCTTTTTTTTACCTTTAGTTCTTTTATTCTCTCTCTCTTATAAATATTTTTTAAATGAAGAAATCAAGGAAATAAACAGGAGACAAAAGCAGAGAGATATATAAATAGAACAGGGTCAATTTATTGTTAGAAGATTAGACAAAGAGAAGCCGTTACTTAAAGGCATAATAAAACATTCTACTCTTGTCTGTCCCCACTGAGAATGCTTGCCTCTTATACTGGGTTCAGCTTAGGTAAATACTAGAATGAGTCTTGGGATGATAAAAACAAACACAACCAGAATATATTGCAAATAAAGGGGGAACATTGGCAGTTTTACCTTACCCGCAAGACTGTAGAGAATATGCATATTTATATGACCCAAAACTTGCAGTTTACCATATATGATTTCTTTGGTTCGGCAAATACTTTTTGAGCCCCTACTATGTGTGAGGCAATGCCATTATGCTGGGTACATAGCTGTGAATAAATTGAGCATACATCCCTGTTCTCATGGATCTAACATTGCAGTTGGGGGTGGACAGTCAATGAAACATGAGTTAAATATACAGTATGCTAAATAGTTGTTGGAGGAGTCATTGAGAGGACTTGACCCCTGGTTAACCCATGAGCTGGACCCAGGCAATCAGAGGCTCCTGACCCCCTGCCCTGTGCTTGGAATGTATGCTCTGTCCACCATTCCCACAGTCAGAGCCATTTTCAAGGACTCAGCCTTGAGAGAGTAATGTGTGGTTGGGACCATCTGGACTGTATACGTGACTGAACCCTCTTAAAGCCTCTACGTAAACTTTTAAGATTCTGGCGGTGAATGTGGAGTCTACTCATCTCGTGGCACCCAAGACAAGCCTCGTAAGTAAGTTCCTTTGGTGACTAGAACTTCCGCCTACCAATCGGGAGTACTCTGTCTCTTTCTTTGGTCTCTTCTTGCCCTCCCTGTATGGAGGCCAGTTTGAGAACCAACAGTGATAAGAGCTCTAGAGAAAAATGAAGCAGAGAAAGGAAATAGGAAGTGCTAAGGAGGAGAAGTGTTGCAGTTTCAAAAGGGGGTATCAACAGAGGTCTCCTGGAGAAGGTGGCATTTGAAGGAAGGCCCAAAGTAGGAGGAGATGCCCATCCATATGTGGCTATCTGGGGAAGGTGTAGCATTGGGAATACCTAATGCAAAAGCCTTGAGACAGAAGCATGTCTGAAATACTGACAAAACAGAAAAAGCAAGAATATTCATATGGCTAAAGTAGAGGAGGTGAGAGATTTAGAGACAGCTAGTGTAGGTCTGGGGGTGGCAAATAAGAACCAGATAGTAAATATTTTTGGCTTTGCAGGGTGCATAAGGTCTCTAGAGTGTATTCTCCTCCTCCTGTCCCTTCTGCTCCTCCTTCTCTTCCTCTCCTCCTCTTTCTCCCTCTTCCTCTTTCTCCTCTTCCACGTCTGCTCCTGCTTCTGTTTCCCTCTTAAAAACATAAAAATGATTCTTGACTTGTGTGTTATAGTCTTCTGGCTGAATTTGACCTGCAGGCAGTAGTGTGATGACCCATGCTATAGCTTACTTTAAGGAGGTGGAAATCAACTATGTTTCACAAGGGTCAGTTTCACTGCACTCATGAGAATAGACTGTAGACAAAGATAGAAGCAAAGAGACAGTCAGCAAGTCACACCAGTTATCCAGCCCCAGATGATGATAGCATGGACTCGGGTGGCTGCCTTGGATGTGGTAAGTTAGATTCCAGATTTATTTTGAAAGAACTGCTGAAAGATCTAATGATGAATTGGATGTAGGGTTTGAGGGATGCAGAGAAGACTTGGATGACTCATTTTGTTTTGAGTAGTTAGAGGAGGGAGTTACTGTGTATTGAAATGTGGCATCCTGATGATAGGTCAAGTGAGAGGAGGACTGAAAAGTGACCACTGAACTTGGCAAAAAGAGGTCATTGCTGTCTTTGAAAGTTTTAGTGGTGTTTTGGGGGAGCTAACCCTGATTTAACCTTGTGTGAGACAAGGAAGATTCGAAATTGGTGACAGTAGATAGAGACAGCTCTTTTTTATAAATTTTTTCTTTTAAAAATATCATAGAAATGAGTTGATAAATGAAAGAGGATTAGGGGTTAAAAAGAGGTTTTTAAAATAATTTTTTAAGGTAGTAGAAATTATAGTAGGTTTGCATGCTCACTGGAGTGTTGCTCCAGTGAAGGGAAAGTTGATACTGCAGGAGGAAAAGAGAATTGCTGGGATGATGTTTTTGAGTGGATGAAAGAGGATGGAATGTTACCAAGAGGTGAAATGGGAGGCCTCAGCTAGGGTTTTAGACATTTCAACTGTCATAACAGGGAGGAAAGCAGGAAATAGATATAGGTGGGTGGATAGATGTATTGTGAGAAATTGTGGAAATCCTCCTTGATTTCTTCTGGTTTCTTAGGGAAAGAGAAGCTAGGCCATCAGCTAAACATAAATATCGTGGAGGAGGAGTTATGGGTGTGAAGAGAATAACTTGTGAAATAGTTGTCTGTTAGGAAGTGTGGGAGGGTTGCCACGAAGGGTCCATTTGAGGTTAGTGAATACGTATTGAATGTAAGACTAGTCAGTGTGCCTGTAATTTTCTCTGGCCACTTTCACCTGCAAAATAGCAAAAGCACCTGATTTAACCAAGTAATGCTGAGTAAAGAAGGGGACAAAAGATTGCATGTGAATGCAAGGAGTGATTATAATTTGGACCATGATATTTCATCTGGTTAGAGAGGGAAGTAGAAGACTGAGGGAAAAAAGGGCAGTGAAGAGGAGGCAGGATTAATGGATTATAGGTTCTGATGGGGTTGAAGAATTATACAAGTTGAGGCACTGGATAGAAGGAGCTAGAAAGATGGGAAATGCTGGATGGAGAGTGGGATGTTAAAAATTAGATTTGAGGGGTTGTAGTTTTTGGTAATGAGAAAGTCTGGGATATAACCATGAAGTTATGGCTGTGGTAGGGTGGACAATAAACTCATTTTAGAGAATTAAAAATTAAGAGTCTGGGTTTTGAAATAAGCATTTACTTGAAAATTTAAACCCTGAAGGATTGTCCCAAGTATATTGTTACAGAAAGTGACAGTCAGCCAAGAGCTAAAATCTTCAAGGAACAGCACAAGTGACACTTCGGCAATGATTAATGATTATAGCAAGGAGAAAGGTGGTAGTCTAGTTTAACTACAGGAGATTCAAAGTTTGTTTTGCTTTTTAAAATTTTTTGTTTTAGGGAGAAAAGAAGAAGGATGTTCTAGGAGAAGCAAGGAGTACAGAGTTCCAGTGATAGGGAGGGAATGAAAGACAAAACATACATTAATCGTTAGGGCTGCCGGGAAAGTCAGATTTCAGTAGAGGAAGTTGAAAAGGGAAATACAGAAAACAGGTGGAGAATACGGCGAATTTTGCTGATGGCTGACTGAATTTCCAGAGTGAAGAGTGGATGGGTTTGGGGAGTTACGGAGAAAGAGGAGGCAGAATGAATTTCTAGGGAATTAGAGTTGGAGGTTGAGGGATAACCTGGGATTGTGAGTTTCTTTATGACTGAGGGAAACAGTTGTAAAGAGCACAGTGATCTTGGTGTTGGTGATTTTAAGGCATTCAGGACTGGGTTGCTGGGAAGGGAGGGGTAGGCATCTTGTCAGGAGCGTGCAGAGCTTTGGGTCCTGTTTTGCTCCTGTCAGAGAGGTATGGAGGGTGGAAGATGATGGGGGAGTGGTCTTACACAGATTAATATGTGTTGGTATATTAACTGACAATCTGATTAATAAGAATTATTGTCATGGAATTACCTTTTTAAAAAGTTCACTGTCATCTTGTCTATAACTATGATATATCAAGTAATTATCCACTGCCACGATATAATTGGAATTTACATAAACTGTATATTGTTAAGTTCTCACAAAAGTGTTAGGAAGGAGGTATTGTAAACTCCATTTTAAAGTTTTTACACTTCAGACAACTGAGACCCACAGAGATTAAGGAGCCTGTCTGGGTCTCAGAGTGAGTGGTGAAGAAATCAAACCTGGGCCATGTAGCTCCCAAATCACTCTTTTTCTGGTAATATTATCTGATTCTCCACTAAGGCACACACCCATTGTCTCTCTTTTTAATTATTTCACTTGGATTTTTCTCTTCTGTGACACCAGATAGAAATCTATACATGGGAAACATGCAGGCCTTTCTATTGATGGATGATTTTCTGGAGATTATATTATTTGGAGAAAACTAAATACTGGCTGAAAAACTAACTATTTTATTAGTGATGTCAAACATAATGATTTCCCCTAGGCTTGGTACAGTCTGACAGAAAAAAAAATTTCCAGTTATAGACTAATTGATTTTTGCCATAACTCAAGCAAATAGAGATTTCCATGATCTTTGCTTAAAAGAGAATGTAATCATCCTTGCCTTTATTTATATGCCCTGCCCGCTATAATCTTCAAGTGTCCCCCTTCATTTAAATGCCCTCTTCAGTAATTTATCTCTGGACTTTTCCTTGAGATTAATGTTAGGCTAATTTAATATGTTAGTTTGAATTTGATTAGCCAAGGGACCAGTACGGTAAACAGTACAGAGTGACACCATACAAAGGCATTTCTCATCACAGCTTAATAATACTGTTGCTTACTATCTTGAGCAACGGTAAGTATCTGCTTTAGAAACTGGCTTTATCATTTCTCTCTTTTCTTGCTTGGAGCAGCAGAGAACCTTCTCAAACCAAGATGCAGAAAGACTTGCTTTTGGAATATGAAAGGATTCACAAGTTTCGCACATTTCAAAACTTTCTGTATTCGGGTAGAATTTCTTTGTTTATCTAGGTTTCCCCTTTCTGATCTCTTCATATTCTTGCTGACATTTATGAGAACTCTTCCCACTTAAGCACCTCTTGTAAGTTAAATACATTTTTAAATTACATAAGAAAAAATTGTATTGCGTAGATTATCTTTTCTACTTATCGTACTCAGAAATCTACATGATGGAAATAATGTTCCAAAACAAACAAAATCATCACCATCAATCCAAACATGACAAACTGTGAGCAAACATTGATCAAAAGCAAAACATTCAAATGGCTCTTTTCTGAAGGAGAAGTAACTATCTCATCTAAGACTAGAGGACTGTCTTCTTTGTTTGGGGGTGTGACGTGATTTCTAATAAGAAATATATATTTGGTCTTTGTCATTTCTGGCACAGAACTCCTAAAACCCTTGGAATTTTTTGTGCTAAGAGCTATAAAGATATCTTTTGATACATTAATGAGGTGACTTTTGGAAAGCCCTTTTAGGCAAACTTAGGACAGGGTTGGTTGCCAGGGAACCAACCATATGATTAGAGGTTTCGAACTTTTAGAACCTCCCACCCCAACCTCTGGGGAGGAGTGAGGAGCTGGAAGTTGAATCAGTTGCCAGTGGCTAATGATTTAATTAAGCATAACTACGTAATGAAGCCTCCCTAAAAAAAAAAAAAAATGCAAAAAACAAAAACACAAAAGGACAGGATTCATAGAGCTTCCGGGTTGGTGAGCAGGTTTTAGGGAAAGTAGTGCACGTGAAGAGGGCATGGAACCTCCAGGCCCTGCCCTTTTCCTCATACATTGCCCCATGCCTCTCTTCTACCTGGCTATTCCTGAGTTCCTTTTATAATAAAATTGAGGATCTAGTAAGTAAAATGTTTATCTGAGTTCTGTGAGCCACTCTAGCAAATGAATTGAACTCAAGGAGGAGGAGTGTTGGAACCTCTGATCTATAGCCTGTAGTTCAGAAACACAGGCGACAACCTAGACTTGCCACTGGCATCCTAAGTGAGGGAGGGGCAGTCTTGTGTGACAGAACCTTTAACCTTTGGAATCTGATGCTGTCTACCAGGTAGTGTCAGAATCAAGCTGAATTTTCAGACCCTCTGCTGGTGTCTAAGAATTGTTTGTTGGTGCTGTGGAAACCGTCCTCTTCACCCACCCAATTCGGAAATGGGTGACCAGAACATAAAAAAAGGGGACTTCCATCTTATTAGGTCCAACCATGGGGAATGATTTGAGAGCTTCATATTAGAGGAAAACATTAGCTATTCTATGGAGTAAAAGAGAATTGAAGACATAAAAATACTTAGAGTCTTGGTGAAAATTGTGAGGAATGCTGGTCAGCAATAATATAATTTCTAGAACAGAACAGGAAAGACAAGATTAGTAATTATTTCTGAACATTAGGTGCATATTTACAATTGCATAATTTGGCTATCTTACCCTTTTCCAGAGAGATGGGGAACATCTTTAAATTAGAAACTATATTTTATTTACCTTTATTTACCCCACCAGGTCTGCCAACCATTCTTTTAATCATTTGTGCATTCATTTATTCATATATTTATTCTGTCAACAATTATTGTGTGTCCACTGTGTGTGGCAGGCACTGTGTTGTGTCTAGAAATAGAGGAATAATTCATGGACCCTATTATCATTTTCTTATTCACTTGTTTACTCATTGATTTAACAAATATTTATCAAAAGCTCATTATTTGTCAGGCATTGCTTTAGGCATTTAGAATACATCAGTGAGTAAAACTGATAAATCCCTGCCCTGGTGAAGCTTATATTCTAGAAGAAGGCCACAGAAAATAAAGAAACACAAGAGGTACTATATCAGAAGGTAAAAGCACTATGGGGAAAATGAGTAGATCAGTGCAAGGAGGCTCAAGAGGGCTAGTGTTGGAGAGGGTTGCAGGCCATTATTTTAAGAATCGTAATAGGATTAGACTCTCTTGAGAAGATGACACTTGCGCACAGAATTGATTTAAGTGAAGGAGTTACCCTTATGGCTCTCTGGGGAAAGAGGAACAGCCAGTAAAGAAGCCCTGAGTTATGATCCAGTAACACAAAGAAACCAAAAGGAAGCAGGTAGGGAGTAGTAGGAGTTAAGGTCAGAGAGAGTACAGAGAATTTCATGATGTGGACCCTTTCAGGGTTTGGCTTTTTCTCCATGTGAATTGGGGAACCACGACAGAGTTTGAGCAGAGAAATTTAAGCTGACTGACATTTTAGAAGGATCACTCTGGCTGCTGTGTTGAGAATGGACTACTTGGAATCAAGAGAAGACATGGGGAGACCAGTTGGAAAATTATTGCAGAAATCCAGGCTTGTGTTGACAGCTTGGGCTAGAAAAGTAGAGAAGAAGTAGTGGGAAATGACCAGATCCCACATATATTTTGAAGGTAGAGCCAACAGAATTTCCTGATGGATTGGGTGTAGGTTATGAGAGAAAGAGAAATGTCAAGGATGACTCTAAGGTTTCACGGATTTCTTAGCATAATGAACAAGAAAACCAATGGTTACCACGTAGTGCAAAGAATACTACAAGTATAAGTAGGGTCTACTGAAAGCCTTGAATTGGTATATTGAAATTAGACATGGTGCCAGGGAAGACTTTCTAGAAGAGATACTAGTTGAACTGACTCTTGGTTAGATGGGTAGCTGTTAGTGAGCAAAAGAAAGTAAGGGAAGATAATAATGCAGATAATAATGTAGACAGAGAAGAAAGTAAAAAGGCAAGAGTAAGCAAGGAATACAGGTGAATCGGTGAGAGAGGAGGCTAGAGAAGTAGACAGCAGGAAATCATGCAGGGTTTATATACTAAGTACAAAATCTTAAGCTTTGTCATGAATGTTGGGGATAGCCTCTGGAGGTTATTAAGCAGAGGTGTGACATAATTGATAAAAAGGATGATTTTTGAAATACTGTGTCAGAGAAGATATATTTAAGGGAGACAATTATGGATTCATTTAATGATCTAGATAAGATACAATGAAAGCATGAACTAAGTCTGTGACTGAGGGGACACATGTGAGATTGAAGGTAGGATCTATAAGCCCTATTATGTAATAGATGACGATGAGGGAATACCTCAGGGTGTCATCATCTGATAGAGGAAATAAAGAGGTAAACAAATTTGGAGAGGAAGATGATAAGTTCAGTTAGAATAAAGTGAGAGTGTGGATAGCCAAGTTGAAATGATTAATGAGGTTGACTATATGCGTCTAAGCTCTGGAGAAAGGTCCAGCTGGGGCTTTATGCTGGAGAAGCATAAGCGTATAGGTGATAGCTGAAACCACATATTTGGATAATTTCACTTAAGAGGAAAGAAAAAATCATATTGCTGAGAACAAAGACAACTGAAGTACCAATATTTAGAGGCAAACATAATGAGAGTTGCCATTGAAGAAAACAAGGAATGGGAAGAGAGAAAGGCACTTCGTGAGAGAGGAGTGTCATAGAAAGGTGACAACTTTATGAAAGAGGAAGTGGTCAACAGTGCCAAATGCTCCAGACCCTCAGGACAGGAGGTAAACATATTCCATTGGGTAGCCATTATGAGCATCATGAGTGAGACCCCCAAAATGTTGTGGTTTGTTATCCTAGAAGACAGTGTAGAAGCTTCTAAACAAAGGGTGTGTACTGAGAAAAGTTGAGCATAGTCTCCCAATTCAGAAAATGGGTCAACATTTGTAACTCTAAGTAAGTTATATTAATTAGATACAGGAGTTCAATACGTCCGGTTTCTTTGATCTTTTCCTCTAAGAATATCTTCTCTCTGTTTTTATATGTGTGCTGCTATTTTAATAAAAATATATATGTTATTGTAGTCAAAACCTGGCAATTATTTCCCTGGCTTCCTATGGAAGAGGTATTTTTCCCACCTGCTCTGTGCGTTTGTCTTTTTTTTTTTTTTTTTGGTGGCACAAACCCAACTTGAGGAGTGCCTGTCATATAGAAAGCATTCACTTGGCGTTAGTGAATAAAAGTAAAAACAATCTCAGTTCAGAAGAGATAAGTAGTCATTTTAAATCTTGTCAGTTGGTGGCAGGTATAGTGCATTTGTAGTAGGAACTGTTTCATAGACACAGATCCCCTTAATTTCTAACCATGGTACCTATTTGTAAACAATGCCACTGGATATGAAGAGCAGGGCAGATAAAGGTGAAAGGGTCAGAACAACACATGTTTTTCCTTAGAAAACCAACTCAAAATAGAATCCCCTGCTGATGGCTGGGCCAGAAGAGCCACACCATATACAATGTTCTAGAAATATCTTATCTTTGTTGCTGTGGGCCTGCTAATCACTTTGTTCAACTAATCTACTTGTTTTCTTACTTTTCAATTTACACTTCACATGTGTCTTTTTAAAATAATTGTTATTATAATTTTTCTAAAAGTACGAATAATTCTAATAATAGTCCAATGGAATACAGAAAAATATCTCAACTACTTGCCCAGCAGGAGGAGCTGTCCAAGTTAACATTCTGTATGACAAAAAAGGTAACGAATGCCTGCAGTACAAAGAAGTAGAGCTTAAATTAAATCTGACCTAACTTTAAAAAGTGTGTGAGAGAAATGGATTTGTCAGGGACCTCAGAAATACCAAGTATCTATAGGTAGATGTGACTAAGGGTAGATTTTCGTAAATACATGATCCAAGTGATCCCTGTCCGGAAATGATGAAAACATCTACCGTAAACATTGATTAACAAAAAGTTTTTAAAGCTAAGAGAGTTCTTGTTATAATGTGCAAAGCTACACCTTAAACAAATAGTTATTTTCCACCTCAGTATTCCACTCTGTATACACTCTCAGACACGCCTTTACTCTTCTGACCATGAAGATAAAGAACATAGATCAGAACCATTAAGATCTTACTGTTATGAACACCTTGTCCCTTCCCTCATTTTTTCTTTCAAGTCTACAATGCATTGTGTGCTTGAACTGTACTCTCCAGCAGCCTCCTGTCACCTGTCACCTATCTCTGGTGCTCTCCTACGGGCTTTTCTGCATAGACGCTGGAGGGTTAAGACCATGATATTGAGATTGTGTTATTTATGCATCAACCCAAAGGCCACCTGTCCAATTCCTGTTTTCCTGTCAATCCCAGTCCTGGAGACACTGCAGTTTGCCCTGATGCAGAGAACAAGCTTGCTCTGGAGGTCCAACAGTACCAAGTTCAGGGCCAGAGAAGAGCAAGTCTTAAACTCAGAGTAAACATAGATCTATAATTCCCTACTCCACCTATGTTCCCTGATTCCTGTAGCCTCTTTCACCATTCATTTCATGTGCACCATAACTTCATTTATTCACCCCAGATTTATTAAATGCCAGTTCTGTACCCCACTCTATTTTTGTGCTAAGAGTACAGTGGTGACTAAGATACCTGTAACCCTAAAGAAGGGTCAACATAGTGAGAAGAACAGAGTCCTGAGTTACAAGGAGGAGGCTTACAGTCAAGGGTGTGGGGAGCTGTGTACTCTGTGGTGAGGAAGAGTAGACGGAAAATATGTGGGGAGCTGTGTGCTACAGTCCAACGGCTAACCCTATACTACTTTTGTGTTTGTATGGGAGGTCAGTTCTATATCATTAGTATTTTCCCATTGGGCTGTTCCTAAGGTCTAGAATCTGAGGTATGTTTAAATTTCAGCCCAACGTTGTATAGTTTTTCTGTTTAATCTATTTTCAAACCTCCCCAAATAATTACCTGTCAAACAAACAGGTGTCAGATTTTGAAGGCCTTTCTCTGTTGCCATATCTACCAAGAAGGCTTTCCCATTGCCCATGTTAATTCTTCCTTTTGGAAACTCACATAGCACTTTGTTCCTTTTTTATGGCAAGTTTTCTTATTCTAAACAGTATAATAGTTGTTTGTATGCTATACTTGATTTGATGAATTTCAGAGTCTAATACAATACTTTTCAAATGGAACAGACCTATGAACTATTTCCCTTTTGCTCTTCCATACCACATATACTCCTCCACTTCTGGAAAAAAGGCTAAAACCACCCCAGCCTCCAAGACTGGTCTTTGTAAATCATATGACAGAGTTCTCCTTACATTCAACACAGTCATCAGATGTCAAGCTGGGACTTATTCTGAAGCTTACTTGGCTGTGAAAGGTAGGATACCCATCCTCACACTCCTTACATATGGACTATTGACATTTTTCTATCTTATGTTATATCCAGTGCAGAGTGAAAGACAAGTCCTCCAGCTGAAGGTTTGTGTATCAGCCTCATAAAGCAAAGACATGTTTACATTAGCGCTTAGAAAGTGATTACAGAGTGACACAGGTTGGGAGAAGGTGAGGGAGTGACATTACATTTCAACAAGCATTTGGAAATCTTTGTAACTTAAGGCTGTACAAATAGACCCAACCAAAAAAGGAAAAGTTGTGGCTGTTTTTGATGGATATTCCAGCAGTGATATATTCTTTTGCATTTTTGTTTATTCAGCTTAATGGAGGCTATAAAAAGGTGCTTTTGATTAAGCAGTTTAATATCTTATATTTATATAGTACCTTTCACCCCAAAAGTCTTAATAAACTATGTTTATACAGCTTTATAAATCGTATAAAGAGTTGGCCTTTTCTTCACCAGGACTAGTAGGAAGCCATCTGTGGTAGACATCTGCCCCACTGAAGGAGGTGAGGAATTCAGGCCAAGCTCACTAAGGTAGATTTAGCTGGTACAGAAATCTACTAAAATTCTAACTAGTGGACAAATCCTGCCTTGGCTTATGAGTTTGGGGGGGAGGAGTGTGGTGAGAAGATGAATTAATCTACTGTTTAATTAATTGATTAATCTCCTATTTAGACAGCTGCTGTTGAGCCTCTTTGTTCTTGCCTGTGAGTGAGGAAGGTTTCATAAAGTTTTGGTATTTCCTGTCTAAAACCATGAACTCATTTCTATTAGCTTGATTAAAAGTAACAGAAATACTTCATCAATTACTAAACTTTTCCAAGATATTTTGTTTGGGACCCATGTAGCCTATGGTTAGAATGAAGAATAATGGTGCACATTTATGACTGGGTTATTATACAAATAATAAATTTATAATAGTATTTTAATTTATATTTAGGTTATCCATGTTGAAGATGATTTTTAAATGATAAATACTGTATTGATTATAGCTACGAGTGTTAACTAAAATGGAAACAATTATCGGATATCATATTGGGGTCACTGGGGTCATAAGTGTCATGTTCTTCTTTTTTTTTTTTTTTATGTTCTTATAATAGTTACAGGTGCTCATTCTTGACAACTAAAAAAACAACCAAAATACAGCTGATTAGCTATAAGAATGGAAGTAAAATTGTAATCTATAAGCAATATATTTATTATTATGTTCTTGAGACTTTAGGTAGCATTTGATCTTTAATATTCAATGTGAATTCCCTATCTGTCTCTCTCTGTGTCTGTCTGTCACACACACACACACAAACACACACCCCACACTCATCCCTAATTGAAGGAATCCTAAATCAGGATTCAAGAGACCTCTAGGTTAATCTTGATTTTTCTTACTAATGAATTTGCTGGTCAATCTCTCTCTAACCTCAATTTCTTAGTTTATATTACTGGCTATGGAATGCAGTAATGGAGAAAGTCCACATATTATGATAATGGTATATTAAATATATTAATCATCTGAGGAATCTGTATGACTCTTCCAAATCTTACATATCAAGTTGAAACTCTTCTAGGTCCTATAAAATCCTTTCATAATCTAAACTTTACAACTGCAATAACATTTTTAGGTTACTATGTTATCCCTTACTGCATGAAATTAGGCATGAATGGATTTATGAGGCTATAAAAGATGCCCAATTTCCATTGGAAACTTTAAAATTCTGAATTATTTAGTACATATCTACAATACATTCTGTTGAATTGAGGATGACATCAATTCAATATATTATTTTATAAGCATTAAAAAACACTTCATCCATAGTTTGGAAGGACACGAAGACCTACCTTGAAATATATCTAGGTTGTAGCTATACTCTCTCTTAGTCAGTGCTTCAAGCTTCCATATATTTAAATTTTTGTAAATAACTGTTGTACTGGGGATATACCATTAATTGTTTAATTTGTAATGGTGACTTTTCCCCCCACTTACATTATTTTGTTTTTCAGTAACCAGCAACATAACTAAGCTCTGAAATTTGAAAATTCATATTTTGAATCAAAGGATTAGAACAGTATAAAGAAGTAAGGAAGCTAAGTATCATAGTTTGGAGGAAAGCCCCACGTGTGCTGTTTCATTATATTATGACAGGTATAATTTCAGATGACATGTATGTTTATCTTGTTGTTCCTGGAAGGTAAAACAATCTCATGCCTTGTTCACACTGTTTAGAAACAGCCAGCTCCACTTTCTTTGTAGCCTGTTACATTTTTCAGAAAATTGCTTGCATAAGGAACTCCCCCACATTACATTGCTGTGCGTTAGGAAATGGATTATGCCTGTGCGCTTGGAAACAGCTGATCCCGTAGGCTGTATTTCATAGGAAAATAAAAACCAAAAAGAAAATGCATTTTGACAAAGTTGACTGGGCTAATATAATTTCTTAATTAACTCTCTGCATGCTGGCTTTTACTGAGTGCCATGGATTGCAAACAGTTGGGTTGCAAATAAGCAAGGCATCTTAACCTAATAATCCATTTTACTGGGAATGCCTGTGCTTATGAAAATAATTAGAGTTCAAATAGTCCAACTAAACACTTTTTGAGCCCCTATTTAGAGAGTCCTATATTGCATACTAGGTAGAAAACAAAGATAGAAAACAGACCCTAAGTCTACTCTCTTATCTAACTTATTTTCTTCTGCATTGTAGTAAACCTATTTAGTTTATGTAAATAATTGTTCTTCCCCAGAGGTCAAGGACTATGTCATGATCATTTATGTTTCTCTTTTAACCCAAATATTATGACTTGTGTTCAGTAGGTAGATAAATATCTAGAACATAAAAAACTTAGAAGACTTAGTCTGACAGAACCAAAGAATATATTTGTCCTTGATTTCCAGATTTATAAAAAGGAACACATTGATATGGCATCCAATCTGCCAAATTAATAGATCTGTAGAAGCGTTTCTCAGCATCTCTAGAGAAAGTCCAATATCTTTGGCACTCCAGACTTTTCATATTTTGCCACTTCCCGCATACCTAATCTCAATCCGTGACTTCCTTCTACATACTCCATAGTGTAGGCACGTTGAGTTATGTTTGGATGATCATACATCCTGATTTATCCAGAATGGACATGGCTTATACCTGTTTTCTTGGCATAATTATTAATAACTCCACCTTTCACTTTTATAAATGTATTGGTTTCTTTCAAGTGCATAGTCACTCTAATTTACATAATTCCTTATCGGGTCTGTAGTGTTTCATGCTTCTGCATATTTTGTAAAATTATTTTTAGAGCTTCTGCCTATCCATGTATGACAAGCATTTGGGTACACGTTCAACCTTTAGGTCTTCTCATGTGCAACCTAGTTGTTAACTTGGCTCAAAGTTTCTGGGAGCTTCAAGTTTCTCAAGAGCTGTCTAAAGCTAGAAGAATCATGGAGGCCTGGTTGTTTTAGATATTCCTTAGAGTAATTCTGTTGATTTCATTGGGACAGTTCCAACACTGTGCCTTTCTATGAATAATGCTAGGAACACCCTGGATCTACCTTGGTTGTTAATTTAGGACCACAGTGATCCCTTCTCAGACTGTTTTATAAAGATCCAAAAACATGGCAGAGTCATACTAATTTGTTTTCAAAGTACACCCTCTGCAACTGATGTGTTTTCAGTAGTCTAGGAATTCCTTTATTTATTATAGTAGTGCTTTTCTCTTCTGAGGGAACTAAGAATTTCAAACCAGGAAGTATTGAGGGAACAGAGTGTACAGCTGGAGAATTAGTAACTTTGGTAAAGCTTATGCTAGTTTCTATCCACTTCCTCAGATAAAATGCTGACAGCCAGCAGGAACAAATCCAATACATCTGCCTGGTCAAGTTACTTTGATTTATATGAATGTGGATATGCACAGATTTACTGAACTGAGCTCCATGACATTACCTTCATCCATCGTTTTCTGTCTACTTGCCTCCCACCCCCTGCCTTTGGGTTTTAGCTTTCCAGTTGAATAGTAAACATTTTATTTTCTCTTTTGGCTCAGGACATGCAACTCCTGTCACATTTAATATGAAGCACTTGCATCTGCTAAAACAGCAGTGCTACTCTGAAAGCCTGTAGTTCAAACAGTTCCAATTCTTCTTTTTCCCTGCCTTCATTTTTAGTCATGAAACTGTAGGAGGGGGGCAAAGTTCACAGTTCTTAAGGTGCTAGGGAAATAATTTATTCTGCCTCTGCCTGTAGAACTAAGAGAGCTGGTGGAGACCTTGGTTGGTTTCATAGGAGTCAAGGGCACCTGTGGCTACTAGAGATGTCTGCTCTGTGTCTCATAATAGGAACATGAAAAAGACTGTCAAAAATATTGATGGGATAAATTGGCCTTATTATAAAGTGAGAGTGAGCTTCAATGTGTAAAATCAATCAGGAGAAATCATTAACTCTGTTCTTATAAACTGCAACCCAAGGCATATGTGATCATACACATGTGATGTGTATATGTGATAACAGACTGGCCCCTGAAAAGCATTTCTCAATGTGTTTTCCAGGCTCAAGAAGAGCCTTACCTAATACCTTAGGTAAGGTATGGAAAATAATTTAAAAATTATTAACTTTTTCTTTTTCAAATCCACAGTGTTTCTGTACCTAATGGTCTGTGTGCTCCTTTGTTTACTGCTTCTCAATAGAAAAATAACAAAAATAGAAAATATTCATAAAGAGGGAACATAAATACTCTGAGTGACAGAAGAATCCTTAATGAAAATTAAATGTTGGATAGATAGGCAAAGGTTGAGAGGGAATATGCTTATTATTCATAAAATTATGAAGTTTATATCTATCAAAACCGCAAATAACAAAACTAACTGGGTCCTGCTTTTACAACTGCTGTTTTGGGATGGAAAGTTCATTTCCAAAAGTGGAGACAGGTTTAGGGGACAAATGAATGATGTTTGGCTGTCTAGAGTCTATCAATAGTAGAAAGCCATTACTATCCCTAAACTTAAAGGACAAGGAAAGAAAGTGATACCACTTCAGAGATCTGAAGATTTTGAGGGGAGCGCTTCCAACAGGAGCTAGAAAAGTCACGGGACACAATCCCTGCTGGAACCACCGTGCTAAACCAAGGAGAGGGATTTTATTCATTTGGGGCTGCTATAACAGAATACCATAAAGCAAGTGGCTTATAAATAACAGAAATTTATTTAGCATACTTCGGGAGACTTGGAAATCCAAGATCAAGGCACTGGAAAATTTGGTGTCTGGTGAGGACCTGTTGCTTGGTTCATAAATAGCTGTCTTCTTGCTGTGTCTTCACATGGTAGAAGAGGTGAGGGAGCTCTTTAGGTTATCTTTTATAAGGGCACTAATCCCATTTATGAAGGCTCCACCTTTATGATTTAATCACTTCCCCAAAACCTCACCTCCCAAAACTGTCACACTGGGGATTAAGATTTCAACATATAAATTTTGGGAGGACACCAACATTGTCTATAGCAGAAGGGGAAGTACCCACTCTATCTCTTTCCATTCTTTGATATCCTGCTGTGTTTCTCTTTAACTAACTCTAGTTAAAGACAGAAGGAAAGGGATCCCACATAATTAAATCCCTGGGGATCAATTCTCCTGGGGTACTGAGCAGAACTGAGAGAATTGAAACATTGTTCTCTGAGTGAAGGAAGGGGAAGTGAGGTAGCATATTCTCAGCATAAATATACAATAATGTTATGACTATTATTATAGTTCCCATTTTACAGATGCAGAACTGGAGTCTAGGCTTGTTAAATAATTTGCCCAAGGCCACATAGCTAGTAGAACTCAGACCACTGCCTTGAATTTACGTTTCTTACTCAATAGCCAAAGCTAATTACTATGTTACATTGCCACTCCAATATTAATATTTTTTCAGTTGTCACTGTCAAAAATAAATATTTAAAGAAAATTTATATATAAAAATCAAAATTTATGGATGGATAAACTAAATCCAAAGCTAAATATAAGAAAAACAAAAACTAGATATTGTATGGAGGTAGTATAGGGAAAGTCAGTATATACTGGTTTAATCTTTTCCATTCTTTGCTTCTATTGCATGTTGTATTTCTTACTTTCCCAGCAAAAGCTTAGAATTCCTATCACATCGATCCCAAATTAGCTTTTGCAGGATAAGGACCTTAGGCATGAATGTTTCTGCAAATTGGATAGAAAAAGCATTGCAGTGGTCCAAAGGCTCCTAAATCAGCTTGAATTTCCAGCATAGCTTGGACTAGAGCCTAAACTGACAGTCCGGGATGTGTGAGCCTAAGGGAAAGAAGTTGAAACTGCCTCCTAGTTCATATTTTCAAATTAAACAGAAACCAAGAGGGAAATGGTTCCAGCATTTTATCACGTGCATTCTAATCCATTCTAAGCTGACAATGTTATATAAATGGACTATAGCGAATGAAGTTTTCTCTAATCAGAGTGAGAGACAAACCTCAGGGTCTGGATATAAAATGTAAACTATTACACGTATTATTTCTGTGAGTAAATATTTTTTCATAAAATGTAGGAGTAAATTCTACCACCATGTAAAATTAAAACTTTGGACTATTTTAACTCTTAGTGTAGTGTGATATCATGATAAACGATAATCCAGGGTTGGCTTCGTTTTGTTTAGATTTTCTTTTCAATATTCAGTGTCGAATAGCAGATGCCTAAAAGGATGAGAGAGCCAATGGCCATCATTAAGCACTGAACAAAGAGTTCATTAGCACCTAAAGAGACGAAACAGAGAAAGGAGGGGCCGTCCAAATAGGTAGCTTTTCTGTAATGTGTTATTTAATATAAGGGCTCATAAAAGAAAGGAAGTAGGATATGCAGTATCAAACAAAGGAGAGCAAAGTAGAAAGTGTAAACAAATAACTAATGTTTTATAAGAGTAAAGTATCATGCTTAATGGGAGAAAAAAACAGAACTTTTTTTTAAAGATCAAGTATAAGAAATGTGACAAGAAAAACGGAGAGGTCAGATGTCGATATGGAAAGTAATGTGTTCTGGGCAGAAAGACTGGCATGAGCAAATACATTGATTTGGGAGGTGGTGGGTAATACCGTTTACTTGTAAGGATCCTGTGAGGATATTAGTAAGAAATAAGCACCACTGGCTTTTGGTTAAGTACAGACAAAAAATGGTGGGAGAACACGGAGGTTTCCGAGCCAAATCAAGAAAATGGAAAAGGAAAACATGCATTCTCTAGGCACTTGGGATGTGGCAGGAGGGTGCAAGCAATGTCATGTACTCCTTGGTGTTACATTTCTTGGAAATTAATTCAGCCTTAAAAGATACATGGAATTCTGCAAATTAATTTTATAAAATTTATGAATAAGTTGTGTGTAACCTCTCAGTCTTTAATATTTTTACTATATAGGTATCTACATGAAAAAAAATGGGTATCTAATGTTGCCTTATATGTGCATTTATTTCAATGCATATTGTAAATGCTTCCTTCAGTATTTTTCTGTATCTTTTTTTTGCATATGAAGACACATTTCTAAGATCTTTCAACTTTATATGTGTATAAACTTATGTTATTTAATTCATTGCTGTATAGGCTTTATTACACTTTATTTATCTATAGATCCTTATGTTTTGTCCAATATTACTCAATTAAAAACAATGCTCCAGATCTTTATACCCCATAATGTGCTCAGTGCCCCCATTACTCGCTCTGTCAAGGGAGACTCTATGAGGTACTGCTTGAGGTCCTGCATAGGTTTCTTATTTTGACTCAGAGAAGAGAACTTTAAAGAGGTCTGCTCCCACCCTTATGACAAGAAAAATAGCTGGACAAATTGCAATTCAAAGACTATTCTTTTTTTTTTCTTTTTAACATCTTTATTGGAGTATAATTACTTCACAATGGTGCGTTAGTTTCTGCTTTATAACAAAGTGAATCAGTTATACATATACATATGTTTCCATATCTCTTCCCTCTTTCGTCTCTCTCCCTCTCACCCTCCCTATCCCACCCCTCTAGGTGGTCACAGAGCACCCAGCTGATCTCCCTGTGCTATGCGGCTGCTTCCCACTAGCTGTCTGTTTTACATTTGGTAGTGTATATATGTCCATGCCACTCTCTCGCTTTGTCACAGCTTACCCTTCCCCCTCCCCATATCTTCAGGTCCATTCTCTAGTAGGACTGTGTCTTTATTCCCATCTTGCCCCTAGGTTCTTCATGACCTTTTTTTTTTTTAGATTCCATATATATGTGTTAGCATACGGTATTTGTTTTTCTCTATCTGACTTACTTCACTCTCTAGGACAGATTCTAGGTCCATCCACCTCACAACAAATAACTCAGTTTCCTTTCTTTTTATGGCTGAGTAATATTCCATTGTATATATGTGCCACATCTTCTTTATCCATTCATCTGTTGATGGACACTTAGGTTGCTTCCATGTCCTGGCTATTGTAAATGAACCAAAATGAACGTTTTGGTACATGACTCTTTTTGAATTACGGTTTTCTCAGGGTATATGCGCAGTAGTAGGATTGCTGGGTTGTATGGTAATTCTGTTTTTAGTTTTTTAAGCAACTGCCATACTGTTCTCCATAGTGGCTGTATCAATTGACATTCCCACCAACAGTGCAAGAGGGTTCCCTTTTCTTCACACCCTCTCCAGCATTTATCGTTTCTAGATTTTTTGATGATGGCCATTCTGACCGGTGTGAGATGATATCTCATTGTAGTTTTGATTTGCATTTCTCTAATGATTAATGACGTTGAGCATTCTTTCATGTGTTTGTTGGCAATCTGTATATCTTCTTTGGAGAAATGTCTATTTAGGTCTTCTGCCCATTTGTGGATTGGGTTGTTTGTTTTTTTGTTATTGAGCTGCATGAGATGCTTGTAAATTCTGGAGATTAATCCTTTGTCAGTTGCTTCATTTGCAAATACTTTCTCCCATTCCGAGGGTTGTCTTTTGGTCTTCTTTATGGTTTCCTTTGTTGTGCAAAAGCCTTTAAGTTTCATTAGGTCCCATTTGTTTATTTTTGTTTTTATTTCCATTTCTCTAGGAGGTGGGTCAAAACGGATCTTGCTGTGATTTATGTCATAGAGTGTTCTGCCTATGTTTTCCTCTAAGAGTTTGATGGTGTCTGGCCTTACATTTAGGTGTTTAATCCATTTTGAGTTTATTCTTGAGTATGGTGTTAGGCAGTGTTCTAATTTCATTCTTTTACATGTAGCTGTCCAGTTTTCCCAGCACCACTTATTGCAGAGGCTGTCTTTTCTCCACTGTATATTCTTGCCTCCTTTATCAAAGGTAAGGTGACCATATGTGCGTGGGTTTATCTCTGGGCTTTTTATCCTGTTCCATTGATCTATATTTCTGTTTTTGTGCCAGTACTATGCTGTCTTGATTACTGTAGCTTTGTAGTATAGTCTGAAGACAGGGAGCCTGATTCCTCCAGCTCCATTTTGCGTTCTCAAGATTGCTTTGGCTCTTAGGGGCCTTTTGTGTTTCCATACAAGTTGTGAAATTTTTTATTCTAGTTCTGTGAAAAAGGCCAGTGGTAGTTTGGTAGGAATTGCATTGAATCTGTAGATTGCTTCGGGTAGTATAGTCATTTTCACAATGTTGATTTTTCCAATCCAGGAACATGGTATATCTCTCCATCTATTTGTATCATCTTTAATTTCTTTCATCAGTGTCTTATAATTTTCTACATACAGGTCTTTTGTCTCCTTAGGTAGGTTTATTCCTAGATATTTTATTCTTTTTGTTGCAATGGTAAATGGGAGTGTTTTCTTAATTTCACTTTCAGATTTTTAATCATTAGTGTATAGGAATGCAAGAGATTTCTGTGCATTAAATTTGTATCCTGTGGGCTTCCCTGGTGGCGCAGTGGTTGAGAGTCCGCCGGCCGATGCAGGGGACACAGGTTCGTGCCCTGGTCCGGGAAGATCCCACATGCCGCGAAGCGGCTAGGTCCAGGAGCCATGGCCGCTGAGCCTGCGCGTCCGGAGCCTGTGCTCCGCAACGAGAGAGGCCACAACAATGAGAGGCCTGCTTACTGCAAAAAAAAAAAAAAAAAAAAAAATTGTATCCTACTACTTTACCAAATTCATTGATTAGCTCTAGCAGTTTTCTGGTAGCATCTTTAGGATTCTCTATGTATAGTATCATGTCATCTGCAAACAGTGACAGCTTTGCTTCTTCTTTCCCTATTTGGATTCTTTTTATTTCTTTTTCTTCTCTGATGGCTGTGGCTAAAACTTCCAAAACTATGTTGAGTGGTGAGAGTGGGCAACCTTGTCTTGTACCTGATCTTAGTGGAAATGGTTTCAGTTTTTCACCATTGAGGATGATGTTGGCTGTGGGTTTGTCATATATGGCCTTTATTATGTTGAGGAAAGTTCCCTCTATGCCCACTTTCTGGAGGGTTTTTATCATAAACGGGTGTTGAATTTTGTCGAAAGCTTTTTCTGAATCTATTGAGATGATCGTATGCTTTTTCTCCTTCAATTTGTTAATATGGTGTATCACGTTGATTGATTTGCGTATATTGAAGAATCCTTGCATTCCTGGAATAAAACCCACTTGATCATGGTGTGTGATCCTTTTAATGAGCTGTTGGATTCTGTTTGCTAGTATTTTGTTGAGAATTTTTGCATCTATGTTCATCAGTGATATTGGCCTGTAGTTTTCTTTCTTTGTGACATCTTTGTCTGGTTTGGTATCAGGGTGATGGTGGCCTCATAGAATGAGTTTGGGAGTTTTCCTCCCTCTGCTATATTTGGAAGAGTTTGAGTAGGATAGGTGTTAGCTCTTCTCTAAATGTTTGATAGGATTCACCTGTGAAGCCATCTGGTCCTGGGCTTTTCTTTGTTGGAAGATTTTTAATCACAGTTTCAATTTCAGAGCTTGTGATTGGTCTGTTCATATTTTCTATTTCTTCCTGATTTAGTCTTGGCAGGTTGTACATTTCTAAGAATTTGTCCATTTCTTCCAGGTTGTCCATTTTTTTTGTTTGTTTTTTTGTTTTGTGTTTTTTTTGTGGTACGCAGGCCTCTCACTGTGTGGCCTCTCCCGTTGTGGAGCACAGGCTCCAGCCGTGCAGGCTCAGCGGCCATGGCTGACGGGCCCAGCCGCTCCACAGCATGTGGGATCTTCCCGGACCTGGGCACGATCCCATGTCCCCTGTATTGGCAGGCGGACTCTCAACCACTGTGCCACCAGGGTAGCCCCAGGTTGTCCATTTTATTGCCTTAGAGTTGCTTGTAGTAATCTCTCATGGCCCTTTGTATTTCTGCAGTGTCAGTTGTTACCTCTCCTTTTTCATTTCTAATTCTGTTGATTTGAGTCTTCTCCATTTTTTGCTTGATCTGTCTGGCTAATGGTTTATCAACTGTGTTTATCTTCTCAGAGAACCAGCTTTTAGTTTTATTGATCTTGGCTATTGTTTCCTTCATTTCTTTTTCATTTATTTCTGATCTGATCTTTATGTTTTCTTTCCTTCTGTTAACTTTGGGGTTTTTTTTGTTCCTCTCTCTCTGATTGCTTTAGGTGTAAGTTTAGGTTGTTTATTCGAGACTTTCCTTGTTTCTTGAGGTAGGATTGTATTGGTATAAACTTCGCTCTTAGAACTGCTTTTGCTGCATCCAATAGGTTTTGGGTCATCGTGTTTTCATTTTCATTTATTTCTAGGTATTTTTTGATTTCCTCTTTGATTTCTTCAGTGATCTTGGTTATTAAGTAGTGTGTTGCTTAGCCTCCGTGTGTTTGTATTTCTTATCGATTTTTTTCCTGTAATTGATATCTAGTCTCATAGCATTGCGGTTGGAAAAGACACTTGATGCTATTTCAGTTTTCTTAAATTTACCAGGACTTGATTTGTGACCCGAGATATGATCTATCCTGGAGAATGTTCCATGAGCACTTGAGAAGAATGTCTATGCTGTTGTTTTTCGATGGAATGTCCTATAAATATCAATTAAGTCCATCTTGTTTAATGTATCATTTAAGACTTGTGTTTCCTTATTTATTTTCATTTTGGATGATCTGTCTATTGGTGAAAGTGGGGTGTTAATGTCCCCTACTACGATTGTGTTACTATCAATTTCCCCTTTTATGGCTGTTCGTATTTGCCTTATGTATTGAGGTGCTCCTGTGTTGGGTGCATAAATATTTACAATTGTTATATCTTCTTCTTGGATTGATCCCTTAATCATTATGTAGTGTCCTTCTTTGTCTCTTGTAATAGTCTTTATTTTAGAATCTATTTTGTCTGATATGAGAATGGCTACTCCAGCTTTCTTTTGATTTCCATTTGCATGGAATATCTTTTTCCATCACCTCACTTTCAGTTTGTATGTGTCCCTAGGTCTGAAATGGGTCTCTTGTTTACAGCATATATACGGTTTTGTTTTTGTATCCATTCAGCCAGTCTGTGTCTTTTGGTGGGAGCATTTAATCCATTTACAGTTAAGGTAATTATCGATATATATGTTCCTATTCCCATTTTCTTAATTGTTTTAGGTTTGTGATTGTAGGTCTTTTCCTTTTCTTGTGTTTCTTGCCTAGGGATGTTCCTTTAGCGTTTGTTGTAAAGTTGGTTTGGTGGTGCTAAATAAACTCTCTCAGCTTTTGCTTGTCTGTAAAGGTTTTAATTTCTCCATCAAATCTGATGGAGATTTTAAAATCTCCATCAAATCTGAATGAGATCCAATGTGTGTGTTGCATGTGTGTTGCATATGTGTGTTGGCATGTTTCTCCTTGGATTTATCCTGTATGGGACTCTCTGTGCTTCCTGGACTTGATTAACTACTTTCTTTCCCATATTAGGGATGTTTTCAACTATAATCTCTTCAAATATTTTCTCAGTCCCTTTTTTTTCTCTTCTTCTTCTGGGACCCCTGTAATTCGAATGTTGGTGTGGTTAATGTTGTCCCAGAGGTTTCTGAGACTGTCCTCAGTTCTTTTCATTGTTTTTTCTTTATTCTGCTCTGCAGCAGTTATTTCCACTATTTTATCTTCCAGGTCACTTATCCGATCTTCTGCCTCAGTTATTCTGCTATTGATCCCTTCTAGAGTATTTTTCATTTCATTTATTGTGTTGTTCATCATTGCTTGTTTCCTCTTTAGTGCTTCTAGGTCCTCGTTAAATGTTTCTTACATTTTTTCTATTCTATTTCCAAGAGTTTAGATCATCTTTACTATCATTATTCTGAATTCTTTTTCAGGTAAACTGCGTATTTCCTCTTCATTTGTTAGGTCTGGTGGGTTTTTACCTTGCTCCTTCATCTGCTGTGTTTCTGTCTTCTCATTTTGCTTATCTTACTGTGTTTGGGGTCTCCTTTTTGCAGGCTGCAGGTTCTTAGTTCCCGTTGTTTTTGGTGTCTGCCCCCAGTGGCTAAGGTTGGTTCAGTGGGTTGTGTAGGCCTTCTGGTGGAGGGGACTAGTGCCTGTGTTGAGGCTGGATTTTGTCTTTCTGGTTGGCAGGTCCACATCTGGTGGTGTGTTTTGGGGTGTCTGTGAACTTATTATGATTTTAGGCAGCCTCTCTGCTAATGGGTGGGATTGTGTTCCTGTCTCACTAGTTGTTTGGTGTAGGGTGTTCAGCACTGTAACTTGCTGGTCGTTGAGTGAAGCTGGGTGCTGGTGTTGAGATGGAGATCTCTGGGAGATTTTCGCCATTTGATATTATGTGGAGCTGGGAGGTCTCTTGTGGACCAGTGTCTTGAAGTTGCCTCTCCCACCTCAGAGGCACAGCACTGACTCCTGGCTGGAGCACCAAGAGCCTTTCATCCACACGGCTCAGAATAAAAGGGAGAAAAAATAGAAAGAGGATAAAATAAAATAAAGCCAGATAAAATAAAATAAAGTTATTAAAGTACAAAATAAAAAATTATTATAAAAAAAATTAAAAAGTAAAAACAAAAAACAATAAATGGATGGACGGGACCCTAGGACAAATGGTAAAAGCAAAGCTATACAGACAAAATCTCACACAGAAGCATACACATACACACTCAGAAAAAGAGGAAAAGGGGAAAAAATAATATATCTTGCTCCCGAAGTCCACCTCCTCAATTTGGGATGATTCGTTGTCTATTCAGGTATTTCAGGGTACATAAAGTTGATTGTGGAGATTTAATCCGCCGATCCTGAGGCTGCTGGGAGAGATTTCTCTTTCTCTTCTTTGTTCAAACAGCACGCGGGTTTAGCTTTGGATTTGGCCCCGCCTCTGCGTGTAGGTCGCCTGAAGGCATCTGTTCTTCGCTCAGACAGGACGGGGTTAAAGGAGCAGCTGATTCATGGGCTCTGGCTCACTCAGGCCGGCACGAGGGAGGGGTACGGATGCGGGGCGATCCTGCGGTGTCAGAGACTGGCGTGACCTTGCAGCAGCCTGAGGCGCGCCGTGCGTTCTCCCGGGGAAGTTGTCCCTGGATCACGGCAGTGGCGGGCTGCACAGGCTCCCGGGAGGGGCGGTGTGGATAGTGACCTGTGCTCGCACACAGGCTTCTTGGTGGCTGCAGCAGCAGCCTTAGTGTCTCATGCCCGTCTCTGGGATCCGCGCTGATAGCCGGGGCTCGCGCCCATCTCTGGAGCTCCTTTAAGCAGCGCTCTTAATCCCCTCTCCTCGCGCACCAGGAAACAAAGAGGGAAGAAAAAGTCTCTTGCCCCTTCGGCAGCTCCAGACCTTTTCCCGGCCTCCCTCCCGGCTAGCTATTGCGCACTAGCCCCTTTAAGGCTGTGTTCACGCTGCCAACGCCAGTCCTCTCCCTGGTATCCAACCTCCGAAGCCCGAGCCTCAGCTCCCAGCCCCGCCCGCCCTGGTGGGTGAGCAGACAAGCCTCTCAGCCTGCTGAGTGCCAGTCGGCGCCGATCCTCTGTGCGGTAATCTCTGCACTTTGCCCTCCGCACCCCTGTTGCTGCGCTCTCCTCTGCGGCTCCGAAGCTTCCCCCCTCCGCCACCCACAGTCTCCCCCCGTGAAGGTGCTTCTTAGTGTGTGGAAACCTTTCCTCCTTCACGGCTCCCTCCCGCTGGTGCAGGTCCCATCTCTATTCTTTTGTCTCTGTTTTTTCTTTTTTCTTTTGTCCCACCCAGGTACGTAGGGAGTTTCTTGCCTTTTGGGAGGTCTGAGGTCTTCTGCCAGCATTCAGTAGGTGTTCTGTAGGGGTTGTTCCACATGTAGATGTATTTCTGATGTATTTGTGGGGAGGAAGTTGATCTCCATGTCTTACTTTTCCGCCATCTTCTCCTGGTGCCCCAAAGACTATTCTTGACCCATCAGAGGTGTTAAGTCACAGAGCAAAAACCTAACACAAAATCTGTAAAGATATGGGAGCCTATATGGAAAAACAGAACTTTCTTTGTATAACTGGTACTCTTATTGGTAGCAATCTGGTCTCTGAAGGCAAATTAATTCTTAAGTTCTAGTTAATAAAGTTATATGTAATAACACCTCGAAAGGAACTGAATATTTTTATTACATACAGATAGCACTCACTTTGCCTGATTTGACATGCATGAATTTCTGTTACCAAGGTTGAATTCAAACATATTAGTCATCCAACAAGACAGTTCAAATTTCAGTTACCACAGTATACTAACTGTGAGTAATTGCACAAAGTACAAACCTCAGCACTAGCTTTTCAGTCCACAAATCAACAAATCAGGACAAATGATCAGTGACCAATTACATTTCTTTCACAGTCAGTAGGTAATTGGTCACTGCACATCTGTTCACACACAGACAGGAAAGTTTTTAGTTACATTTCCTTCTTGTCTCCCAGTGATAAACCCATGTGACATTTTACAAAAATGAATAATCAAAAGAGGAAGTTGGTCAGCAAGATGAAAGAGGAGCCTAGAAATGCAAAGTGATAATGGTGGAAGAAAAATTGAAAAGTAGTTATAATGGAAAAAGGATATAGATGTCCGAGAGCAAGGGACATTGGCAAAACTTGCACATTAAAGGGACTCTTGGAGATATTTCATAACATTGAAAATGTTGGAAGCTAATCTAAGCTTAAAAAGGAGAATGACTATTCACCCAAGTGCAGAAAAGATACTCACTGTGAGTCAAATGTTACACAAGAAGGCAAGCACTATTCAAGCACTGTGCCTTGAGAGGATATTCCCTGGCAGTCCAGTGGTTAGGACTCTGTGCTTCCACTGCAGGGGGCACAGGTTCCATCCCTGGTTGGGGAACTAAGATCCCACATGCCGTGTGGCAGGGCTCAAAAACAAACAAACAAAAAAACTATTCTTGATAATGTTTGTTTTTAACAAAATAAAACATTTCAACTTCCATTCTTAATTCTTCTGATATTTTAAATTACAGTATAATTAGGAAATACTAGTTTTACTATTTTTTTATTTTTCCATACGTTTATAACCAAGAATAAGGCAGTTTTTAATATCTTGACAAAAATTTTAAAGATAACAATTAAATTTTCCCCATATATTATTAACATTTTCCCAGTTTCAGCTTGCACAGTCATTTTTATGATCCTGCACTATCATGGAAAGCTAAAACTGACCGTGTATATATATAGTATGTATATTACATATTGTGTATTATATATACATGTTAATGTGATTTCATGGTTTGGAAGTATTTTGTTCACAAAAAAAATAACATGCCAATAAAGCAAGTATTGATTATGAAATATTTATAAACATTATTTCAAAAACCTTCAACATAATACATTAGATGACAAGCAAAAATTAGAAAACAATTTCAGATCATGTGCGGTGTTTTAATATTGTTAGTGTAAAATAAACAGAAATCAGGGCTTCCCTGGTGGTGCAGTGGTTGAGAGTCCGCCTGCCGATGCAGGGGACGCGGGTTCATGCCCCGGTCCAGGAAGATCCCACATGCCGTGGAGCAGCTGGGCCCGTGAGCCATGGCCGCTGAGCCTGCGCGTCCGGAGCCTGTGCTTCGCAACAGGAGACGCCACGACAGTGAGAGGCCCGCGTACCGCAAAAAAATAAAAAATTAAAATAAAATAAAATAAATCAATGAAATGTATAGAGCAACTGAGTAGAAAGATGAGCAAAAGCACATGAATAGGTAAATCATAAAAGATGAAAAATTAATGATCAGTAAGCTTATGGAAATGTGTTCAGTTATCAACGACATGCATATAAAAACAGTGATGAAATAGTGCTCTGCAACAGTATTTATCATCTGGATATGCATCAGAATCACTTGTGGAAATCACTATATATCTATATCTATACATCTATCATCTATATTTCTCTCTCTCTCTATGTGTGTGTGTGTGTATGTATGTATGTCTCCAGGCCACACCCTTAGAGATACTGATAAGAATAGGAATATTAATACTTTGCCTGAAAAGCAAGAAGTTCTTTTCATCTTTTACTTTTGAAGAAACACTCTTAAGAGTAAGAGACACGCTAAAGTCATGTTATGGATCTGAGATATAAACCTGGGCTCTAGGACCTACAAGACTGTTCTAATTTTACTATATCCAGTAACCTTTATATCTTTTGAATAAAAAGTATCATGTCCTGAAATACTGTACTGTTTTTAATGGTTACATTCCATCAAAACCATGGAGAGCTTCAACTCCGAGACCCTCTTGTTCCTCCGATGTAGCTAGATTAAAGAGTTGAACATGAACTTTGCTTTTATACAGCTAATTAGGTTCACATACCAGAGAGCTCCATGCCATTGGGAAAAAAAAATTCCCTAAAGGGAATAAAAAGGCAGAATTAAGACTGAGAGTCATCTTCCAATATAAAGAATACAGATGAAAGAATGTGGTGGAAGGAAGAGTTTAATAGACGGTTGATTTCCATACAAACCTGCATAGAAATCTGTATTTTGCCAACACAGTTACCAAGGAAGTGACAGTACCAGAGCTCCATATGAAATTTGGATGAGAAGAAGGGAAAAATAACCATGACATATAAAGAAATGCATACTGCAAGGGTATTTTTCCCCCGGGACCATGTTTTAATCCCATTCCCTGATTTCTTGCCATTTCATACAAAACCAGTAATTGTAGATTTAACAAGATTCAGGTTGGCCATATCTCTTAGGTAGGAATATGGGAAATTACAAATTTTATGACTAATGGTTTTCTCTTTTGCAATCTATTCTACACAATTGGAATTAGAATTAAATGGCAATAGGCTTCCCTTGTTCTATAGATTTTCAAAAGTTAAAAAAAAAAATCTCATTTTGTGATACTATCAACGAATTCTCTTTTTCTAGTCTCTTCTTTCCTCAGGAAAGCTTGCGATTGCTCTTATTGCCAGTACCCTTTACTACTTTTCAAAGTTGATTTCATGCTCTCTTTTATCGAAATTAAGCAGTGTCACTGAGAAATGTGTGACAAATGATCCTAGACTTACCTCTAGTAGAGAATGTTATGTTAGAACACAAACCGTGAAAGAACAAAGCCTATCTATTTGTAACTTGTGAGTCCGTTTGAAAGATTTCAAATTAAGGTTTGGAAAGTGCTTCATCCATGTTGATTGGTCCAGTAAACCCCGACTGCGCTTCGGGAAAATACTTTTATTCATGTATTTTTAAGTCTGTCCACATTCTAGAGTCTGTCTTGGATGTTAAATTTCAGGCAAAATTTTCTTCTCTATTCACTCCTGCATTTAAGCTTAACTAAATTGATATGGACAGTAAATCTTTCTCTGCATTCTCAATTCTCTGGAAAGACACATTTTTCTAATTAAAAATCCACACCACCTATGAAATATTCTTGCTAAAGCTTAAAACCCCAATGTGATCAAGGTTCTAGAATTAACTACAGAAAGTACTGTGAGAAAGATCTGTTGAAATACATCACTGTGTGTTTGTAATCTGCAAAATACAGATTGGAGGAGATGCTACATGGCCAAAGGGATTGGTTTCTTAAAAAAACAAATTGCAAAATAACAATAATACTACATAATAAAGGGAAATCTATAGATTAAGAGACATATTAACCAGTTGCAATGTATGGGCCTTATTTGGATTTCAATCCAGACTGTCAAAAAAATGAACTTTCAGGGAATTATAAACACTAATATTACATTCTAGGATATTAAAGGAGTATTGTTTATGTTAAGTATTGTTAGTATTGTGATTATGTTAAAAGGACCTCTATCTTTGTGAGATACATAATAAATGTTTATGCAAAAATTATAGGATTATCAATGAGTTCTGAGATTTGCATCAAAATATTTAAGGGGTTTGAGCAAAAGTTGTAAATGAAGCAAAGTTAGGTGGTGAGTTGATGATTGTTGAGGATGAATGATGAATAAATGAGGGTTCAATAGACTGTTTTTGCTACATTTGTGTATATTTTAAAATTTACTTAAGAGAATCTGAAGAAAAAAATGTCAGCTATTTGATCTTTCAATTATTTGGAGTCTTTTCAGTTTTCTTTCTTGATCTACCTTTTCTATTGTTAAATGTTAAAATAATGAAAAATGTGCTTACTTGGAGCAGAGCAAATAATATGTCTGTACCTCAGTTTCCTCAGTTGTGAAATGGTGATAATAGTAGAACTTCCTCAAGGTAATACTGTGAATATTAAATGATATAGAACACATAAGTTGCTTTGAACAGTAAATGTCAGGTAGTATTTTTAATACGGTATTGCGTTAAATGTTACCTATTTAATCCTACACGTTTAAGTACAGATTTTTACCAATTTTTGTTTGTTCTATTTTGTCTTTTTAACTGACAAATAAAATGAAATCACGGCTATTTATTACAGTAAACATAGGTCTGAAAGTTGACAGTAGAAACACTCACATATGTAAAAGAATATTAAAAGGAGATAGCTGTTCTCCACTGCTCTTAAAAATGGAATGTTGCTTTGTACCATGTAAAATTGTAAGCTATCAGAGCAAATAACAGACATAACAAAGACTTTTTATCTGTGGAAAGGATATAGGAGGTAAAAACCAGGATAAATATAAGGAAGTGGTCAAGATAATTTCTAGAGTGACTTTCAAGCACTGTGATTTTAAGATCATCATAATAGTAAAGTGCATGAATAGACAATGTTCAAATTGTGACAGTTGGATATGAGATTTGGTGTGAGATTAGAAAGGAGACAACATTATCACTCTATTAAAAGGGGTGGGAGGAAGTAGACTTCTGAAGGAAATTAGAAGCTGATTTAATAGCAAGGAATTTTGCTTGTAGGATATTATTATTATTACTACTGGTATGAGCAAAAATAAATATATTCAGAGCTTGCAAAAGGAACATGAATAAAAAATCATGACAAATGAAAAAGAATTTAAATCAAAGAAAGTATCTAATGGATCAAAAGGAGACTCTTTTCTGTATTTATTGATAACATGAAAGTATATGAGCTATGATTATAGAATAATTAAAATAATCTATTGCTAACTAGAATAAATTAGTGTTTTAGGTTTTTTTCTATCCATTTAGAAATGCTTTGACCTCCAGAATTTCTGTACTTATCTAGGAAAATTGTTGTGTCTTTTCAGAGAAACTTTTGAAGACTTTTGACTTTATACCAGAGGTTATTTCTCTCCTGTCAAAAACTATCAATAGTTTCTTCTGGGTTTCCCTGGTGGCGCAGTGGTTGAGGGTCCGCTTGCCAATGCAGGGGACACGGGTTCGTTCGTCCCACATGCCGAGGAGCGGCTGGGCCCGTGAGCCATGGCCACTGAGCCTGCGCGTCCGGAGCCTGTGCTCTGCAATGGGAGAGGCCACAACAGTGAGAGGCCCGCGTACTGCCAAAAAAAAAAAAAAAAAAAGTTGCTTGCACACCAGCTTGCTCACTTTTGCCTTTCCTTTTCTCTTCCATTTTCTCCTTCTCTTGCTCCTAAAACAATTGATACAGAACTTGTGTCAATTTCTTTCTCACTTCTTTTAAAATGTCTTTAATGAGATATAATTTACTTGTCACACAATTAACCATATAGGTCTACAATTCAGTGGTTTGTAGCATAGTTACAGAGTTATACAACCATCACCACAATCAAATCTTAGTACATTTTTATCAGAACCAAAAAATCCCTTGTAAAGCTAGTAAGTCATTTCCCATCTCACCTGTCCTCACTCTCCATCCACAGCCCTTAGCAAACACTAATCTACTTTCTCTGTTTATAGATATGTCTATTCTGGAAATTTACTATAAATGGAAAAAATATAATATTTGATTTTTTGTTACTGGCTTCTTTCATTTAGCTTAGTCTTTTCAGAGTTCATCCGTGGTGTAGCATGCATCAGTACTTCATTCTGTTTATTATTGTGTAATATTTTGTTGTATGGATGTGCCAGATTTGGTCTATCTGTTTATCAGTCAGTGGTCACTTATGTTGTTTCTACTTTTGACTGTTATGAGCAGTGCTGTTACCAACATTCACATACAAGTTTTGGATGGAACTTTTATTTTTCATGGGTATAGACCTAGGAATGGAACCGGCAGATCATACAGTAACTTTATCTGTAACCTGTTAAAGAATGGCCAGAATATATATAGGTGGCTGCACTGTTTCACATTCCCACCACCAATGTATGAAGGTTCAATTTTTCCACAACCTTGTCAACACTTGTAATCATCTGTCATTTTGGTTAAAGTCATCATAGTGGGTGTGAAGCAGTATCTCATTAGAGTTAGAATTTGCGTTTCCCTGGTGGCTAATGATGTTGAGCATTCTTTTATTTACTTATTGGTCATATCAGTGTCTTCTTTGAAAAAAATGTCTATTCAAATTCTTTGCCCGTTTTTTAAAAAGACAATGGATTAACTTTTTATTATGATGAGTTCATATATTCTGGATACAAGTCTCTTATCAGACGTATGATTTGCAAATATTTTCTCCAATTCTATGTTATCTTCTCAATTTCTTAATGGTGTCCTTTGTAGCATTTAAAAAAATCTGTTGTCATTTGACCTGTCATTTCTTTTATCACTTGTGCTTTTGACAGTATATCCAAGAAGGCTTTGTCTAACTCATATATGTTCATAAAGATTTATTCGTACACTACCTTTTAAGAGTTTTATAATTTTAACTCTTACATTTAGTTCCATGATCCATTTTGGGTTATGTTTTGTGGGTGGAGTAAGAAAAAATTTCAACTTCATTCTTTTTCATGTAGATATCCAGTTGTACCAGTAACAGTTGCTGAAAAGACTATTCTTCCTCCATTTATCTTTCTTCGCACCCTTGTCAAAAAAATCAGTTGCCCATAAATATAATAGTTTGTTTTTGGACTCTCTATTACATTGATCTATACACACTTATGCAAAAGCCACACAATCTTGTGGCCTTCTAGAGATTTTTCCATTTATTCTAAGATATCTTACTTGTTGACATAACACTGTTCATAGTATTCCCTTGTAATCGTTTTTATTTGTGCAAGGCCAGTAGTGATGTCTCTCTTTTCGTTCTAAACCTTAGTAACTTGAGTCTTGTTTATTTTTTTCTTAGTTTAGATCAGTTTGTCAATTTTGTTGACTTTTTTCAAAGAACCAACTTTTGGTTTCATTGATTTCTCTCTGGTTTTTCTATTCTCTATTTCATGTATTTTCACTCTAATCTTTATTATTTCCTTTATTGTGCTTATTTTAAGTTTAGTTTGCTCTTCTTTTAATAGTTTCTTAAGGTGGAACAGCATTATGTTATTGAATTGAGATTTCTTCTTTTTCAAATGTAGGCATTTGCCACTATAAATTTCCCTCTAAGTAATGCTTCATTTGTACCCCATAAGTTTTCAGAGGGCACAGCCTTAGGCATGCACACAGTCACCCTGGGGTGATAGTGGTTTTAACTGGACTCTCTTTTATTGTCTCTCTCCCTGATATCTCTTTTATGCTGTCTGCCTTTGTTGGTATCACACACAGCTGTTAACCTCCATTAATTGACAGATGACTGCTCTATTGTTTGTAATAATGCTCTAAAGTCTAATCCAATTAAATCCATGCCCCATTACAGGGGTAATCTTTGATGCCTGTCTTGAGATGTGTTCTGGTCCCAATAGGGCTCTTAGATGGAGGGCAGGAGTGGGTCATGGCTCAAATGCCACAGACTCTTGCTTTTCTTACTGGAATTTAGTAGATTTTCTCAAATAAATGTTTCTTCCTTTGATGTGTGCTTTTAGGGTAATATCTAGAGACTTTAAATCGTCTTAAATAATTTTCACCAGTTATATTGTTTCTTCTTGGAGAGGGTCCATGAAGCTCTTCACACTGCCACTCCAGAAGTCATCTCTCTCTATCCTCACTTTGCCTCATTGTATATATCATCTGTACCTACGTTGATATTCACATAGTCAATTACTCTAGTGTATGTATTTTTTTATTCTTAGTAATTGCTCTGCCTTGCCTATTCATTAATACAGGGACCTGAATAGACGTTAAGACTTATGGCTTTTCTTATAATAGTTACTTAATTATAATGTATAAATAAAATAACTACCAGTGCTAAGATCCATGCTAAACCTTTTTTAATATGACATTTCATTTAATCCTGTGACAGATTATGAAGTAGAAATTATGATCCTGATTTTACACAGAAGAAACTTAGGTGTGAGAAATTAAATAGCCTCTCAGTGCTAAAACCAGACTTGTCTGTCTCCAGGGTAGATAACCACTCTGCTCTGTTGTCTGAAAAAACACAATCTGATCATAATCAAGCAGTGTTTTCTCTCGAGTTGTTTAATTCAACAGTTGTAAGCTAAACATAGATATTCTCAGTCACACTCAGACATACCATGGAAGATGCTGAAAAATGATGTTTTCTCTCTCTCTCTCTCCCCTTGTCTCTCTCTGTGCATCATCTTATCCCCTCACTTTCTCTCTCTCCTTTGCTGATCCACTGCTCTTTTATTAACCATAATCATGATCTTTGAATAGCTAATACATTTCAACAATTGGCTATCCAACACTAAAAACAGTTACATAATTTGGACTCATATAAAGCTTATTCAATTTCTTGGTGCCAACAATTTAAAGAATATGACTCTATCCAATTTTGAAGAAAATATCTTTGCTACATTTCAAGACAAAGGATCTTATTATGGACTACTTACCTAAAGGTTTAGATTGTCAGTCATTTGCTTAGTTCATAAACTTAATACTCATCTGAAACATCTTTTTAATATCTACACAAGACTGACAACAGATGTCAAAATAAGATACAAAAGAATTACATCAGATATCAAAGCCATCTTAAACAATTTAAGTGTAATTTTGGCCAAAGATTTTTAGGTTGATTTATTTATTTTTAAGACACCAAATAAAGACAATGCTCTTACATGGATTTTCCCCCTTTTTGAAAGTCCACAGCATTACACTGGCCCCTAAGGTGTCTCCTCAGAGCTCAGTTGATCTTTAAAAATTTCATAAGTTGGAAGGAAAAAAAATAAGAAAAGAGTGGTGCATTCACAGGCTCTGTTCAAAGGACAGTTTAAGCAAATATTTTGTAGGTATGAGAAAACAGAACACTGAATCTTTATTTTCTGGGTTGCTATTCCCAAAATCCATTTCCTGTTTTTTTCAGCACACTCAGTGTTTCTCCATAACGGTCACAAAAAGCATGGGAAAATTTTAAGAAGTATTATATAAAGGTATTGAAAATGTTTAGAGATACATTATTGCTTCCTTTAGAAGTTTGGAAAGAGTGTTAAACTGTAGGCCCTGACCTAGAAGTAATGGAATGTTAGTTAAATATTGATGAGGAAGAGTAGAGGTAGTTCATTGAATTAATAACCACATTGTTTGATAAGTTAACCTTTTTTCTTATTGGCAAGAAATTATCATAGAATTTAATACAGACTTTACATAGGTCAAAAATAAGTGGTATATATTTTCTTAGAAAAATCAAGAAATACAGAACATAAAGAGTGAAAGAAAACATAAGATTAATTTCTCTTGTGTAACAGAGCAGGCTAATTAAGTGATCATGAAAACCACTGAGAAGCCCTGACATTAGTGACTTTCAATTAAGTGAGAAGCTGAATTAAGTGTGAGAAGTCCTAACTTCCAAAACACAAACTACAAGTGACTAACTGATCAGGCATACATTTTTACAAAGCCTGTAATGAGAGAAAGTCAAAGTTTCACTTGAAAGAGAAAAGAAAACCAAAGTTAAGAGATGATTTATGACTGACAGCAAGAGGATTTTGTATCTGAGTTATCAGTTTATATTTACAGTTTATGCTGCTTTCAATCTTTCCCTAAACAACCTCTTATTCTAAGCATCCTTAAAGGTCATGACAAATATCTAATAAAAATATTTTTGTTTATCCTACTTACTGAACAAGAAGTTATGGTTTATAGGAAAAGAGCATCAGGAATGGAACCGTTGATTGTTACTCATGCTTTCAGTGGGTCATGCCTAAGGAACATCTCTATTGTAGGGGGATTCAGATTTAAGTTGACATCTTCCAGAACTGCAGGCATAGTACTTAGGAGGAAAATGATCAGTATCTGTGGGGTTAGTCCTGCATTTTGAAACATGTTAAGTGACAGTAAACATCAAAATCCCCTTTCAAAAAGACCATCTTTTGTCACTGTTCTTTGAAAGAAAAGAGATAACAAGAGCCTGTTCTTTTAAATACAGTCTCATTTCCAGAAAGGCAGTGTGTCTGAAATCACTGCTATCGCAAGTATTAAGCTCATCTGCCTGAAAAGCACAGGCACAGCTGCTTCCCCAGGGTGCATTGTCAGACTTTTTGATTTTCAAAGAACCAACAGAGCTAAGACACATGTAACCCTTTTCATAATAGCTGATCATCTTAGCGCTCCAGCCTTCTGCACAGACCTTCTCTCCTGCTAAGCAATTAGAATGGTCCTGAGCTTTTCAAAGCAATGATAAAGATCGTTTTACCTTTATGTCCTGATTGCACGAGGCTCAAAGGGAAATGCTTCTAAAGAGGTTAAAATGCAGCCGTCTCCTACAAAGTCATGGTGCAGCCTGAAACTCAGTTTCCTGCAGCGAAGACAAAGGGAAGAAAGCAGGAAAGACAATTTGACAAAATGATATAATCGATTCGACAAATATTTCTGCCGTCTCCTACCCTACTTAACGTAGCTAGGTCTATTTTCAGCATTGTTATCTGTGCTTTCCCTGAATTATCTCATTGAATCTCTATAATGAACCAGTGAGGAAGAGATTTGTTGGCTTCTAAGGAAAGGCACGCAAGACTCCTCTCTGCTCCTTTCTCAATCCTCTCTTCAGTCATTCCCTAAAAATGAGTAGGTGTTAAGGTCAAGTTACCCCATCACAATTAAGAAGTATCCAAATTTGGACCCAATTTCATGTTTCATGCTGGAACTCTATCCTAATGCATGAGGATCTGCACACAGCACCCAAACAGAAACAGCTTCCTCTCTGCTCACTCTCATTCAGTGACCAGGCGGCCTGAGCTGGCTCCATTCCAGGCTTTGGGACCAATGGTCTTAACCTTTCTCATTCCTTTCCCCTCGTCACTAGGAGGTATAGTTTCATTATTTATATGTTTGTTTATTTTTACCATTGAAATCTTGAATTGAAATGAAATTTAGACTTTCAGATATAAATGGAACAGGCCTGACCTGCTTTTGTTTGAGGTCAAAAAGGAAAAACCCCATACTTTTCCAGGCTTAGTCCCCAGGTTCCCCTTGTGTTTGGGCTCAGAATCCCAGCTGGATTTGTGATAGCTTCAAGGACTTTGTAGGCAAAGTCCTTTGTAGGCAAAACTTCATTAAGGGTGGATTTGGGCTTGCAGTTCTGGTCAAATATCATGATGCCATTTTAATTGCACCACAGCTCATAGCACCTCAATACTATTACTATTACAATTTTACACATGAGGGAACTCAACAGCAGGGAGTTGAAATAATTTGCCTAAGCTCATAGAATGCTAATATGTGGCCGAGGCAGGCTTTGAAATCAGGGTCATCTGATTCCAAAGTCTTTACTTTTTTTTTATAAAGTCATGTTATTCAGGTATAATTTATATATAGTAAAATTCACACCTTTGAGGTATGCAATGCTATGAGGTTTTTTTCAAAAAAATTAATTATTTTCCATGAGGTGAAATTCACATAACATAAAATTAACCATTTCAAAGTGAACAGTTCAGTGCATTCAAAACGCTGTGCAATCACCTCCTCTGTCTAGTCCCAAATTATTTTCAGTACCATGAATTTTGGCAGGCTCATACAAAAAGAAAAATTCTGCAACATGCAACAACACAGATGAACCTTTAGGACATTAGGCTAAGTGAAATAAGTCAGTCATAGAAAGACAAATAGTACCCGATTCCACTTACATGAAGTATCTAAAAGAGTTAAATTCATAGAATCAAAGCATGGAATAGCAGTTGCCAGGGGCTGTGGGGAAGGGGAAACAAGTTAAAAATGAACAGGCATAAAGTTTCAGTTAAGCAAAATAAGTAAGCTCTAGAGATCTGCTATACAACATTGTGCCCATAGTCAAGAATAATGTATGCAAAGCCTTGACTCTTAATTATTACCCTAAACTAAAATAATTTTTTAAAATATTAGCAGTACAGACCATGTACAAACACCAAATGAATGGGACAGTGGACAGTACTAGAGGAATTAAGATGAAGCAGCTGTTACAGTGGACAGTGAGTCTTCATTAAGGACCACCTGATCCATAATGAAGCTTAAACACCGAAAAGTAGGAAAAATGAAGCAAGACACAGAAACAAAGGAGAAAGCCAGCCCAGTTCAATATAGAACACTCTCAGTGGGCCACAGCAGCTGGACACATTGGCATTGGTACCCAGGGAGGGCTCCCAACAAAATAAACTAGCAGGTAAACAGAAGGTGACCAGAAGTTGGGAGTCATAGCCCATGTCCAATATCAGTGTCCTTTCTTTCTCTCTTCCCCCACTACTGACCCCATCCAGGCCTTAAGCTATTTGGAAAACTGTTTATTTTCACTCTTTTCTTCAATCCCCAAAATGAAAACACATGACCTGTCATGTTCAAATATACTTAAGAAAAGCCTTCCATGGAATATTAAAAATTGGAAAATGCTGGCATTGTATTTGATATAGCAAAATAACCACCCCAGTTATAATGAATGGTCCCCAAATCAAGCTTCTGTCTTCTTAATTTGGGTAACACAGTGAGTGCTCTCTTTGAATATTTGAATTTTAAATTATGGTGTTATTAAACCAAATGAAGGAAAACTTAAATGATGTGATTACACAGAAGTTATAAGGCCATATGTGAATTTGAAGGTATATAATAGAAGATAATATATTTTTAGATTTGATATCAATTTCCTAGAACTCTATAAATAGTATTATCTTAAGATAATGATAACCATGATAACATGACTTGTTTATTTTTAAGTAAATAGGTACTATCTGAAATGGTCTCTGGCAGGCATTTGTTTGAAATTTACAAAGCTCTTCTGCTTAACATTTCTTTGTTATGTTTCTCATATAGTGTAAGTTATCTTTGTATTCCAAGCACTAAACATCATTAGGAAATAAGTTCAAAGACAGAGATTCTTGTCTGAGAATGGAGAATAAAATACTTTGACTGTATTTTCAAAGCTGGAGGGTTTTTCCTATGAAGAATTTATTGGCCAGTTTTTTTTCACTAAAAAAAAAAGTTCTTTAAGAGCCAGTTTTCCACTTCAGGGAATTTCCTGTAGTGTTTCACGCCCACATACAAAATTTTTCTTGCTAGGGGTATTCTATTTGTCTTGGTGGAAAAGAACCTGGTGGTGATGATGATGGTGATAATAATGATAATAGAAAAGTTATACTTTAGAAACAAATGGGATTTAGCTTTTGGTTTAAGAAGTATATGTGTCTTTGTGGTGGGTAGAGAGTTCTGAACTCGAAATACAGCTGATTTGTGCTGTTGTGTGACTGATTCTGAACTCGAAATGCAGCTGATTTGTGCTGTTGTGTGACTACCCTAAAGAAAAGTGTGGAACACTCATTCTACCTCCTCTAAGGCTGTATTTAACATGTTTATAACAGTTCGTAGGGAGAGAGTGAGGAGAGTAGATCCAATTTTAAGCTGGTGAATTTGAGAGTTTGAATTTCTTTTTAAGGAGAAAATGCTTCTTTTTCCAAATGAAGCCTCCAAAGGACCAAATTATATATGAAACATATCAAAAAGAATCTATTTTGAGTAAAACGGGGCTGAGGTCCAGATTCCTACCCACTCAGAGTCTCATGATGGGACTGGAACATGAAGCAGCACGTGGGGCTCTAAGGCTTGCCTGAAAACAGTTTGAAAATCCTTGCTTTTTACTACCTATAAGGCTTATGTGAAACTGTAAAATTTCAAAAATGTCTTCTTAAAGTGGAGGAAGTGAAAAGGAGTAATATTCAAGGCAGGAAATGAGCACAATATGGTTGTCTTTTAGAAAAGCATATTTTGAAAATCTAATTGGAATTCATTGTATTTCATGACATTAAAATGATGTACGGGTTCCTAGCCTGATCCTCCTGATAACTCAAATGCCTATAGAAACAATAATGTGGCTTAAATGAATCTATTAAGACCCTTAAGTCCTTTGGAGACTTAAGACTAAACTACTGATTCTACCGTAGTTTTCTAACCTTTTTGTTTCATTATGGTCCTCAGATCTTTCAATCCTTGAGTCAAAAAATCCTCTTTAACATCACCTGCTAAAAAATAACCTGGTAGAGAACATGAAGAGAGTTAAAGTTCAACAATGATGTGTTCCTGATTTGGAGAGGCAGTGCCAATTTAAACTAGGTGGTCTTGTGGTCAGACCCCTTGTCCCAGTTTTTGGTTCAGATAATATTTATCCATAAATATCTACATAGATAGATCTATCTATCTATATCTCTCTTTATATTTGGGGGAAACCAAAGGTTGTAGGTGGGAGTTTCAATTTAACAGTAGTTCACAATTTTGGTATAATATGGCTCTCTAAGACCAGTGTTCTTTTTATAAATTTTAACAAGAAAGGGTAAAACAAATGAACCTAAATGTATAAGAAATTATTAGCATAAACATACTGGATAACTATGTCAAGCTATTTTAAAATGACTATTTTAACCATATATCCCAAAGCATATGTATCCTAATGAAAAATAATACATAACCACAGATAAATCTTTGGCTGATCTCAGTCTTTCTTTTTTTTTTTTTTAATAGTATTTATCTTGGGATAGATAAAATAAAGAAGTAATTGTTAATGTCTGGGAAACCATTTTTTTTTGGTAAATAAACAGATACAGATATAAAGTCAAAGAGATTAAATATGAACTGTTATTGTAAATGTGAATATGAAATAATGTTTTTACTTTTTTTCTCTTTCTAAAATTATATATATCGTTGTTCTGTACATTAAAAAGCTTAAAACCAACAACAGTCCAGTAGAAATGAGCATCCCTAGGGCTCAGATTGTGTCTATAAACATGATTTCTAACTAAAATGAATCAGGACTCCTTGAAGAAAAAGCTGATTTCAGTTCAGGGTGATAAATATGCAAGATAAAGCTGGAATATTTTGTCATATCAGAAAGCAAGAAAACTATTTTAGAAACTATCAGTTGTCTCAAATGGACAAAAGAGCCTATCTGAAGGTAACACCAACAGGTCAAAGATGGTACAGTTTGAACATGACAAAGAATAATAACTGCATTATTTGAAATAGCTCAAATATATAAAAAATTGACTGTAATAAAACAAAAATAAACTTATTTTTTCATCTTTGGAGATTTCTATAGTATCAACTCTTTTTTTAAATGAATTTATTTATTTATTTTTGGCTGTGTTGGATCTTCGTTGCTGCACGCGGGCTTTCTCTAGTTGCAGTGCACGGGCTTCTAATTGTGGTGGCTTCTCTTGTTGTGGAGCACAGGCTCTCGGCACGCGGGCTTCGGTAGTCGTGGCACATGGGCTCAGTAGTTGTGGCTCACAGGCTCTAGAGTGCAGGCTCAGTAGTTGTGGCTCATGGGCTTAGCTGCTCCGCAGCATATGGGATCTTCCCGGACCAGGGATCGAACCCTTGCCCCTGCATTGGCAGGTGGATTCTTAACCACTGTGCCACAAGGGAAGTCCCAGTTTTTTCTCCAAAGGAGTAAATAAAGGGAGGGGAAAAAGGCATTTGTCTGCTTTTCCTAAACAGACTGTACCTCAAGATAACTAAATAGTTGATGAGGAAAAGTTCTTTACAGAAGAATTCCAGGGTTAAATAGAGTATCATGCAGTTAGTAAATTATTGTTTCCAGACTGTAATAAGACAATGGATCTAAGCAACCATTGGTTCTGAAACCAATAAGTGAAATATTGATGAAAACTGTATAATGAATGGATTAAGTTGGCACCGCTCAAACCTGTTGATAAGTCTTAATATCAGTAAACATGGAACAATCAGACATTTCATGCTACCTGATGTGATACAATAAGAAATATAGAACACCATCTATGGTGTATTCTTGCCATTGCATCTAAATTTAAATAATCCTCTAGTTTTAAAGACAAATGGCAGATAGAGGAACATGTAAAAGCACAACATGGATACAATCTGCCAAATCCGTAAAGTGGGACACTCTACAGAACAAGTGATTTGGTTTATTTGACAAATAGATAACATATAAAATGGGGAGAAGTAGCATATATCCTAATGGTTGCTCAAGAGACATATAAATCTAGTACAATGCAGGATATTGTGTTTTTCCTGCTTCAAAAATACTGTTCATAAAATAATATTTTTGAGATAAATGGGAAATTTGATCATGGAGTAGGCATTGAAAGATATAAGGGAATTAATAGGCTGTTAGGTATGCTAAAGCTTTTGTGGTTATATATTTTTAAACTCCTTATTTGATAGACATATATGCTGAAATATTTACAAACAAAATGTTTGGTATTTCCTTTGGTTCAATTTATGAAACAAATAGTCAGGGGAACTAAAAATAACAAAGATTAAGTAGCGTATATAAAGTATCATACTTTACAAAAGCATCTATTCTTTTTAGTTCAGAGAGGCTTTTAAAAAATTAATTTCATTGATAACCTTAATTCCTTAAAGATTAGATTCTAAAAATTTATTTTTTGCATATAAGCACAATGAATCAGAAGTTAATAATAATGGCAATAATAATAGAAAACTCTCCTAAATAATGCCTGGGTCAAGGAAAAAAATGAAACTGAAAAAGAGCACATTAAATTACAATATACAATATGTTGAATTAACACCTTTAATAAAAGAAGACAATTTCAGCTCTTAGAAAAACAATATTAATGTCAGTACTTGTAATGAATAACTCATCCTATTTACGTATTATTGATTTTTAAAAATTTTAATCAAAATTTGGAATGGAGAAGAAATTATAAAATTAATAGTGGAAGTCCATTTTCAATTAAAGAGGATTCAGAGGAAAAAACTGCCTTTGAAATGTGTGTTTGGAAAAATACTTTACTTTTGTCCCCTAGAATTTTCTTCAGTTAGGGAAAATTTTCCTCTGCCACTGAATTAAATTTGGCAATCCTGTCACTTTGCTCTTTACCCTCAGGTAATGCAAGGACTCACAAACAGTAGTATTGAAAGAGAATGTGGTTACCTTTTCTGACTACCTCTTTCCCCACTTGTCAGGGAAATGGTGGAAGCAGGAAGTTTGTATTGGACTGATACTGTTGTAAAATATCTTCATGCTCTCTAGGACTGGCAGATATACTAAGCTTGTTTTGCTTTCACGTAAATTCCCTTGCTGGACTCTTCTGAATGCAACTCCTGTGAAATAATGTCTTCTATGCCTCCAGCAGTTGCATCTCCTTAGTCCTTGACTTTTTCAGCTGTCCACTGCAAAGAGAAACTCTGTTGGTCCCTCTTATTTCCCAGTGGTTCTCCTGGACAAGGGCTGAGTGGCTCCAGTCAGCAATATCTACTGCATTGGTTCCCACATCTAGTCCCCAAGATTCTCACTATCTTTTGGCTGACATTGGGGCATACAACTCTCACTCTTGGGGTGGGTCCCGATCATAGTACAGCTTTTTTTCAAAGCAAATCCTTATCAGAAAATCCACTTTCTGCCAAATCAGCCTTGTCATGGGTTAATTTTGAAACCAGTCTTGACCTTTTTTATGAAAAATTTTCATATGTTTGTCAAGTGCTGGAGTTTTTATTCAAATGTAGGAATTCTGGCTTAAGAGTCAAGGCTTCTAATCACTAACCTACACCATTTAAATCATTATGCAATGCTGCCTAATAACATTTTTTCCTTTTATATTCTATGAGTATGTGTCTGAAATCTTCAGTTAGACTTCAAGCATCTAGAAAGTGGAGATTATATTTTTGGTCAGCGTTCTTTTTGTATTTCCAAAGGAAAAAATATCTTATACAGAAATGGTGTGTAGGTACTTCCAGTTAATACGACAGGCTGTCATAACATGACAGAGCTATTCTACTCCCTCTCCTATAAACACTTAGAAATTCTGAATAAAATAAGATAAAATTTATTTTAAATGAATATACATGCTCAAAACTTTGAATGAGAAAGTATCAGTTCCCTGAAATAAAGAGGAAAAGAAAGTCAGAAATGAGAGGGCTTAGATTCAAATGCTCAATAAAGCATCAAAACCACATAAGGCTTAGTGGCTTGGAACAGGCTTCAAACACCAAGAAAAACACATTTGAACCAGAAGCATAAGATGAACCTGATTAATCACCATAAAGTCAGACTTCCTGAAGGGCTGCCTTGTCCTAGAAATAGAAACTGGATAAGTTCTATCAGCCAGCTAAGGGAAAGTTTCAATAGACTAGAGTCATAGTTGGAAAGAGAGCCACCCACAAAATGTAAATTATCAGAGAATCAAAAAAGGACCTTGACTTCCAAGCAGCATAGCTAAAATTAAATCATATTTTAAACACATTTAGTGAAATCATGCAACGTGAAATAATATATTGAAAATAAACAGAAAAAAAAAGGTAGTTAGCCTTCAAAGGAATTACTGTTTGATCATAGCAGTCTATCAGATCCTTATCTTTAAATAATGAGAGGAACTAGCTTTCATCCTAGAATTCTATACTCAGCTAAAATATCATTCAGTACTTAGGGTAAAATAAAGATAATTTTGGAGAACCAAAGACTGAGAGTTCACGAACTCTTGCTAAAGGAGTATTACTAAATGATATACTTAAGAATTAAACTCAAAAGAAGAAGGGAGTTTAAGAAGCAAAGTTAAGAAAAGAAAAAAATTAAAAATTTTTGGTCCTATGATTTTAATACTATATACATAGATATTCATAAAATAGTTCTTTTTCTCCTTTTAAATTTATATACATTTAGTCACACTGTGTTTGTCAACATGAAATTTATTTCTTTTCACTCAACATTCATTTTTAATCAGTTTGTCTCTACAAGGAAAGAAAATGAAATAGTGTAGTAACATATAAGGAATATAAACTCTATAGGTTAATATTTTTCTTGTTATTAAAAATATGTGGAGCAAAAATGACTAAATTTTAAACCTTATTGAAATCTGAGTGGTAGCTGTACAAATGTTGTTGTCTGTGACTTATTCATTTAAAAATAGAAACATGAAAGAGCTACACTTCCAAAGAAAGCAGGGAAAGGGAAAAATAACTCTACAGTGAAGAAACCGGACACACAACATCTTCTCAAAGTGATGAAGTTTAACATCATCAGTGATGCCTTGTGGATATCATGCTCCCCCCGATTTGATGTGACAAGGTCACATGTATCATATTCTTTCCCCAAACCCATAACTTCAATCTAATCATAAGAAAACTGTTAGCTAGACCCAAATTGGGGACATTTTATAGGGTACCTGGCCAGTACTCTTCAAGACTGCCAAGATCGTGAGAACAAGTAAATACTGAGAAACTGTCAGGGACCAGAGATTGGGGAGATATAATTCAGTCCTGGAACAGAAAGAGGACATTCACAGTAACACTAATGAAATTCAAATAGTCTGGGGTTTATTTAATAATAATGTACCAATGTCAGTTTCTTAGTTTTCATAAATATAACAAAATAATTTAAAATGTTAATAATGGAACTGGATACAGAGTATACAGGAACTCTCCACATTGTGTTTGCAGCTATTCTACAAATCTGAAATTATTCCCCAAAAGTTTGTTCAGAAAAATTTTTTCAAAATAAATCATTTTAAACTTAGGTAAACAACATTTCATTATTGCAAGTTGAATGGATAGTATTTTACATCTGAAGCAAACATGATACACTGCGGGGACAAAAGAGCATGCTGTTCTAGTTTGCCGGAGAATATGTTAGCTAGTTAGCCTGAAATATTTAAATAACTAATCCTCAGAAAACTGCAGTCACTTGGATGTTTAATAGAATAACACAGATTCCATGATTTTGCTCTATGTGGAATATCTTTTAAGCTTGGATTCAGTTAGGAAATTACTTTTTCTTCCAAGTTAGAAGTTATTAAACTATTCCCATTGCCACAGTGTTGGGCAGATCCCAGAATATTCAGACAAGTAAAAGGCCCGTGGATGCTGATCATAGAGCAGAACACCACCCATTACAACAGCAGATGCCTTTTCTAGATTAAAGCAGGCAGCTGGCATTTCACAGAGTACGTTGGGGAGGAACAATCATCTTAGTCTTGTAGAAAACTGTATTTAAAATCTAAACAGTGAATAACTGTTATACAGAGACTACGAATTCTGATAAAGGGAAATGGTAACTCATCACAAACTTGCCAGGTTTATGGCTGTGTGAGGCATAAAGAAGAAAATATACAAAGCCTGGGTGATGAAGCAGAAGATAAGAAACAATGACATTAGTAATCCCCATCTAAGGTTTTTGCCAATTTCTTAGAAAACAATTAGATTTAAAATGAAGATCTGAACTTTAATCTGTGTATAAATATTTGTATTTAAGCTTATGATAATCTTTAAATTATTCTTTTTCATTTGCCTTTTAAAAATTCTTAATTGAATAATAACTTCAAGTATAATTATCAATAAATATTTTGTTACCAGTTTTTTCCACTGACATATCCCAGCACTTAGAACAGTGCATGTCACAAAATAACTGTTAAGTAAGTATTTGCTGAATGACTAAATGAATACCCTTTGGGTGCCCTCAGCCACTGATGTCTCTCGGTGGTGGCAGGGAGTATCAGAATCAGCAGGGAAGGACTGGCCAATTATTGTTAGTTGAGCTCCTGATCAATTCCTTGCTGGTGCCACATCTCTCCTGGTGTTGAAGTCCTGTTCCATCAGGGGAAGAATAATCTACTCGGGCCACTGTCTTAGTCAGCTGGAGCTACTATAGCAAAATACCAAAGATTGATGGCTGAAACAACTGACATTTATTTTCTCTCAGTTCTGAAGGCTGGAAGGTCTGAGACCAGGGTGCTTGCATGGTGGGCTTTGGTGAGAGCCCTCTTATACATGGCTGCCCTCTCTCTGTGTGCTCTCATACCCTTTTCTTCCTTCATGCATATGGAGAAAAGTACAGATCTCACTTTCCTCTTCTTACAAGGGCACTAATTGCACCATGAGGATCCCATCACTTTGCTCTTATCTAAACCTAATTATTTCCCAAAGGTCCCACTTCCAAATACCACCACATTGGGTGTCTTGTCTTCAACATATAGATTTTGGTAGAACACAAACATTTAGTCCATAACAGTCGCCCTTCTGTTGCCAGCTTTGGGGTCTGGAGATGGGGAGTCTGGGCCACCTTCTTTGGTTGGGTGGGAGGTCCTAAGAAGCTCTTGATACTACATTGTTCCTCACTCCTGGAATCCTCAATTAGTTTGCCATCCTATTTTCATTTTTCTGTGTTCTCCTGTGATTTCCTCTTGCATTCCCCCCCCCCCAAGTTTTTGTTGCATTTAGTGAAAAGGGGCAAGGAGAAACGGGTGCGTGGTATCTTGTTCCCAGCAGGAGTCACATTTAATTTTTTTTTTTTTTAACATCTTTATTGGGGTATAATTGCTTTACAGTGCTGTGTTAGTTTCTGCTTTATAACAAAGTGAATCAGTTATACATATACATGTTCCCATATGTCTTCCCTCTTGCGTCTCCCTCCCTCCCACCCTCCCTATCCCACCCCTCCAGGCTGTCACAAAGCACCGAGCCAATATCCCTGTGCCATGCGGCTGCTTCCCACTAGCTATCTACCTTACTACGTTTGTTAGTGTGTATATGTCCATGACTCTCTCTCGCCCTGTCACAGCTCACCCTTCCCCCTCCCCGTAACCTCAAGTCCGTTCTCTAGTAGGTCTGCGTCTTTATTCCTGCCTTACCCCTAGGTTCTTCATGACATTTTTTTTTCTTAAATTCCATATATATGTGTTAACATACGGTATTTGTCTTTTTCTTTCTGACTTACTTCACTCTGTATGACAGACTCTAGGTCTATCCACCTCATTACAAATAGCTCAATTTCGTTTCTTTTTATGGCTGAGTAATATTCCATTGTATATATGTGCCACATCTTCTTTATCCATTCATCCGATGATGGGCACTTAGGTTGTTTCCATCTCCGGGCTATTGTAAATAGAGCTGCAATGAACATTTTGGTACATGACTCTTTTTGAATTTTGGTTTTCTCAGGGTATATGCCCAGTAGTGGGATTGCTGGGTCATATGGTAGTTCTATTTGTAATTTTTTAAGGAACCTCCATACTGTTCTCTATAGTGGCTGAACCAATTCACATTCCCACCAGCAGTGCAAGAGTGTTCCCTTTTCTCCACACCCTCTCCAGCATTTATTGTTTCTAGATTTTTTGATGATGGCCATTCTGACTGGTGTGAGATGATATCTCATTGTAGTTTTGATTTGCATTTCTCTAATGATTAATGATGTTGAGCATTCTTTCATGTGTTTGTTAGCAGTCTGTATATCTTTGGAGAAATGTCTATTTAGGTCTTCTGCCCATTTTTGGATTGGGTTGTTTGTTTTTTTGTTATTGAGCTGCATGAGCTGCTTGTAAATTTTGGAGATTAATCCTTTGTCGGTTGCTTCATTTGCAAATATTTTCTCCCATTCTGAGGGTTGTCTTTTGGTCTTGTTTATGGTTTCCTTTGCTGAGAAGTCACGTTTAATTTTGAAGTCCACAGAAAGTTCAGCTAAATCCCACCTCCTTATTGTCATGAGCTTCCCACAAATACGTGAGAACTACAAGTCCAGAGATTTTCCTGCTGTGAACCAGATCATGCCAAAGCCAAATACCCTCATCTAGAGAGTCCCTGAGCTGAATAGTTTATGTTGTAAAGCCTACAAGCTTTGCTTTTAAGCTATTTGATTACTATGAGAGTAGACTCACTATATCAGAGAACAAAAAGTGGAAAATTGCTTTCAAAGGTCAATTTTGGTCATTTCTCTCTCACCCATAGGCATAGAAACTGAGTTGCCTTATTATGGAATTTTCTTTGTCTCTTGTTGGCATGATTGAGACTTTTGATTCCTTTTAATTTTATTCAGTGAATTAAGTCATCATTTGTGTATGTATGGAAATGTTCTAACTGAGCTTATTATGCTTGAAAAGGAGAGAGGATAACTATTTTGACTTATTACTTCCTGTTTGGTTAGGATAATCAAACATTCAGCAAGGAAGAATAAAAGCACCGTAGGTGGTATAAATGAGCATGAAAAAGAGCTTCCAAAATCTCTTCCAAATAGAGAACGTTTCCTGCTCACTTTCCTCCCTTCTTCCCACTCCACCCACATCCTTTTCCTACTTTTAGATTGTTCTTAAACCAGGAAGTAGAAGTTGTGAGTGGGAAGGGGAGGAGAGTGTGTATGTGTAACCAACAAGGGAATTACTGTCTTGATGAATCATAATGATTGTACTATAATCACACATTTCATATACAGTCCTGAATTCCTGTGCCAGCATTCAACTCCCTCTACAACTGGGCTAGCTGGCTTTTTCTGTTTCCTTCTCCAGCTTTTCAAAACAAACTAATGTAATCAGAAAATTCAAGGTATAAGGAGACTTGAGACCATCAAATTCCAGCCTTTTGCTTACAGGAGAGAAATTGAAGGTCTAGAACATGATAAGAACCATTCAAGTTCATGTACTGTTAGAAATGGAGCTAGGGTTAGAACCCGTGGCTTTCAGGCCAGCCCTCTTTTTATGATACCATGTTGTCTCATTTTAGGTGTAGCTAAAGCTGTCATGCTTTAAAACGTAGTATTAGGTAAGGCCTGTAATAGACGAGAGGATATCTCACTGTGGCTTAGAACTATAAAAATGTCAGAAAAACTAACAAACAAAAAATCATAGTGACAATTTATAGCTTGAAATATAACTCAGTGCTTATGATTCATGAAACTGGTACTCTCAGTATTCCTTCATATATTTTGTCATCTTTTCTTTCCTTTGCTTGTAAAAGAATAAAGACATTATAGGAGTTATGGGTATATTTTTGTCTTAATATTGCAACTCCTTCTGCTGGAATAGGACAGAGTATAAGCCCAGGTACTTAAGGGAAGAGAAGGGCCCAACAGTCCAAGGAACAGGTCCTCAATCCCCTCTGTGTGCTCAGATCCAACAGAGACCCTAGCACGTAGGAGATAATAAATATTTTTAATAAATCCTTGCAATGAACATCTCCTATAACAGGACATGTTTTGTTCCAGGCTTTGTGTATTAGAACAAAGCCATTGATGCTGATACTATTTGGAAACTGGTTCCAAAGACTGTTAGAGTCAGAACCTGTTATGTGATGAAGTGGGAAATCCCGCCTGTCAAATCCTGATTGGTTATCTGAGCTTGGCACAATATTGATTATGGATCAATTATTGGGAGAAAATGTATCCCCTTTTATAAAGCTAGGGTGAAATTAAAAAGTACAAGACCAAACACTTCTCCCCATTTCTACATGGACCTGGATATAATCCTGTCTGGATGCATAAAGTGTGATTATAGTCAAGTGTAGGTAAATTGATGTCAAATTAGGCAAAATTTGATTTCCAGCCATCTGTGTGTCTGCAGACTGACGGCTGTAATATGGAGGTGAATGAGTAGCTTGTGCAGAAACACAGGAAGTTGTTTGTTAAAATATGTTTTGAAACATGTTTGGTTCAAAACATGTTTCTTCTCGGACATGTTTCAAAGCATGTCCCAGAAGACAGTGGGGTGATGCAATTTGGGAAACTGCAGAGGTAAGACTGTGCAAAAGTGTTGCAAATGAATAAGTTATAATTAATAGAATCTTCTCAGGGAGACAGAAGAGTTGGGGAAATAGAAATAAATTAATTTTAGGTGCTGTCTGATCATAAAACTAGGGAGGAGTTTGGCAAGCTGTTGAAAAATTAGTGGAAAAGAGGCAATTCAGTAAGATCATAATAACTGTATTCCGGTATCTGAAAGGTGATCATGTGGTCTGAAAGATGAGGTGAGACATATTGAGAATGACACTGAAGGGTAAAACTGGGACCAGTGGGGGAAGTAACAAGGAGAAATATTTCTATGAACAGGAGGGGAAAGTGTCTGATGGCTAAAACTGATCAAAACTGTAATGGCCTGCTTTAGGAGCTAGTTTATTCTTATCACTGGTGGTGTTCAAATGAACACTTAAAAAAATCAGCATAAAGGGAATTCAGGAATACAAGAGATTCATAACTCTTCCATTCTCAATAAACTCCCATACACTAAAATCCAGCGCTATGATTTTATGGTTCCCTTAAAATCATTGTGGTGAGTAAATACTGGGACTAGAACAAGTACCTGGCTGGGCTTCTTGACATCCATCCCAGAAACAGCAACTCAGTGCCTCTTGGAAACATGTATGTATTTCTATACCAACATTCCGTATCAACTGGACTTTCTTAATATCTGTGAATCAATCTGTATTTCCTTAGGTAAGCTACAGTGAAGTGTTTATGTTTATATACACACACATGCAACTATATTTGTGTATTTATTGTTGACAATGGAAAACACGACTTGTACCCTTCCTAATGGATATAACAAATACCCGTTGTATCATTAACGTTCCTGGTAGGAAACAAAACTTACCACAGATGGTTCAAAGTAAGAGACTTTAATGAAGGGTCTACATACAGAATTGTGGGTAAGGAGTAAAATTCTGAGACTAGCAATAGCCAGGAGCTATTATTGCTACTGAAGTTGATGGGACCGGTAAGGAATCAATACTCCAAGAGCCAGTGAGAGCTGAACTGTGGCAGAGGAGCTGCTCAGGTGGACCTGTAGTCATGGGGTACAGCTACTGCCCGGCTGATGCAGGGAAGGAAGAAAACTATAGCCCTCTCCTCCCACACTGCCATCTTCCAATGCCAGTTTTTTAGCCAGTTACAGCTGGAAGTCGGACAGAAAAGGGAGCCCAGCTAGTGCATGGCAGAGAATGAATCTAGACAGTCAACTGGAGAGCATCCAGCAAACCTACAATATACATTTGTTGAGGTGCTGTCCTTAGTCATAACATATATTGCTAGATATTGATTACATGTGTGCTTTATTCTGGTTATTTTTTGTATAATTTTATTTTTTAATTTGTTGTTGTTTTTGTAAGAACTTCAAAGGCAGGTTTTCGATTGCGACTTCTTTTATACTGAAGAGACTGCTCATTTCATAGAGGCTTAAAGTTTATTTTCCTTCTCATTTTCTTCACTGTCTTCCCTTTTGTTTGTTCTTACATTTTATTTCCCAGTGTTTCTCCTTACATTTGCTACAAAATCTGGTGACATTTCCTTTATTAAAAGCTTGTATTGTTTATATTACTAATTTAATGATTGACAAAGATAACTGCTGGACAAATGATATCAAGCAACAATAGATGGTAGCTACACTCTACAATGCCAGCTGTTTAAATCAATGGTGCCATTACTAGGACATTGGGTAGACATTAGTGGACAAGGGAAAACCATAGTAATTTCAAGAAGTGAACACTTATTTGATAACATATCAAATGTTACATCTTAGGCCTTTCATGGTTGCTTTTGCAAAACTGCATATTTGAAAGAAATATAAATACATATTCACATCTTTAGAAGTTGCTCTGACACCAATTTCCACAGATGCTTTATGTTTTGACCTACAAATGTCTTTGGTTTTCTCTCTTTCTGTTTCTCTTTATTCACTGCCCTCCCATTTTTCTCTCCTGTCTTCAGTCCAATATTCATCACCTAAACAATATCTCCTAGTATTTAGACTTAGAGAGTTTTCTGAAATTTCATGGCCAGTACAGAAGAGGGTTGTATGAAACAAGGTTAGAGAAGGAAGTCTCTTTTAATGTGGGCTCCTACTGGCCTCTGTTACATTCTTATTTCCTCTCCAACCCTCTCTGCTCTACTCAAAATAAAACAAACAAAAAAGTCAGTTCCTCATTCCAAGGCAGGAAGAGGCTCTTCCTCAGAGAGCATATAACTGGGACAGTAAATCTTTGCTCATTTGGACTATGCCCTGGAAATTTAACACTCATATGACGTTGCTCTGTGATCTTTCTCTAAACAATGTTTTATCAGTTTGAAGATTGATATTTCATATTTTCACCCTTAAGAAATGAGTATGCAACTTATAATTGAGGCTGTTTTAAAACATCTGTAGGTCAGACATTGATACAGTTGTCATTTCCTTACATGTTTAAACTTGGTTGTTTTTTCTGGTGGCATGACTGTATCTAGTCAATATCCCAGTCAATAAATTGATTGTGGCCCATGTGAGTATAGAATAAGTCTTGTTTGTTGTCTGAAAATCATTTATTGATACCTTCTGGGAAGATCAAAAAAGAGCCAACACAAAAATGTACATGTGGAGCCAACAGCTTGATGGAAAATTCCAGAAATGATGTGGAGCACTCTTTTAAGAAGTTTTGCATTGTTAAAGCTCTGGGTAGTGCATAGGTTGATATTGTGTGAAAAAATAAAGATATTTATGATATCAGTGCCATGATGAAGAAAGTAGTACGTCTTGTCTTTCTACCATAAACAACTAAAAAACTGGACTATTTTTGATATTTGACAACTGGCAACATAGGTCTGTGATCCTCAAGAGAGGAGAGACACAGAGGTAGTCTATGCTTGAACCAGATTTCTGCATAGAGTCACTTTTGTGTCTGGTGGTGCAGAGAGGGGGAACCCAAGCAGAGCTATAGATACTTGCTGAGTTGAGAAAACAAAGTTCTGATTTTAGGAAAGTAAGTCAGTGAGAATTTTCAAAGCTGATTACAGCAAAACAGATAGCTATGCAGAAGAAGAGTTCCAAAAACCTGCATGGGGTCCCCTCAAGTCTGTTGCGAAAGAATAATTGTGCCTCGAGTGAAATCCAGGAAGCCAGGAAACAATTCCTGGAGCTCACACAGGGCTGGGACACATTCAAGTTTATCCAGAGTAGAAAATTCCACTGGAACACCATGGCATTTAGTAGAACTTGGAAGAGTACAGCCTTAGAAGTATGGCTTATAGCTATGGATTAAAAGCTCCTAGAGATCATTCCAAACAAACCTTGAAAATATTAAGCTAATTTTCAGGTAACATAATTGCCAACCAAAACAAAATTCCACTTACTATAAAGAAAACAATAAAATCCAGACACTCAACAACATAACAAGTCAGGCATCAAATAAAAAATAACCAGGGCTTTGCTGGTGGCGCAGTGGTTGAGAGTCCACCTGCTGATGCAGGGGACACAGGTTCGTGCCCCGGTCTGGGAAGATCCCACATGCCGCGGAGCGGCTAGGCCCGTAAGCCATAGCTGCTGAGCCTGCGTGTCTGGAACCTGTGCTCCACAATGGGAGAGGCCACAACAGTGAGAGGCCCGCGTACTGCAAAAAAAAAAAAAAAAAAAAAAACAGACATAAAGAGGAAAATGTGATGCATAGTTAGGAGAAAATACAGTCAATAGAAATAGACTCAAAAAGGAGAGGAAAAGAACGTAGCAGACAAAAACTTTTAAAATGTTATATAAATACCATTAGGAATTAAAGGAAGACATGAACATTACAAGTAGAGAAGTAGAAGATGTAAAAAAGAGGCAAGGAGAGGACCTTCAAGATGGCAGAGGAGTAAGACGTGGAGATCACCTTCCTCCCCACAAATCGATAAAAAATACATCTACATGTGGAACAACTCCTACAGAACGCCGGCAGAAGACCTCAGACTTCCCAAAAGTCAAGAAACTCCCCATGTACCTGAGTAGGGCAAAAGAAAAAACAGGGACAAAAGAATAGGGATGGGACCTGCACCTCTAGGAGGGAGCTGTGAAGGAGGAAAAGCTTCCACACAGTAGGAATCCCCTTCACTGGTAGTGACTCAGAGCAGGGGTGGGGAGGGGGTGTGGGGAGCTTCAGAGCCACGGAGGAGAGCGCAGCAACAGGGGTGCGGAGGCTCACCTGCCGGGGTGGGTGGGGGCTGGGCTCTGAGGCTCAGGCTTCAGAGGTCAGGTCCCAGGGAGAGGACTGGGGTTGGCTGTATGAACACAGCCTGAAGGGGGCTAGTGCACCACAGCTAGCCGGGAGGGAGTCCGGAAAAAGTCTGGACCTGCCTAAGAGGCAAGGGACCATTGTTTCGGGAGGTCCCTTGCAAAGAGAGGGGATTGAGAGCACCACCTAAACGAGCTGCAGAGACGGAAACAAATGGCGATGAAATCGTGATGGCCCAAAACCTGTTGGATGCAGCAAAGCAGTTCTAAGAGGGAAGTTTATAGCAATACAGTCCTACCTCAAGAACAAGAAAAATCTCAAATAAACAACCTAACCTTACACCTAAAGCAATTAGAGAAAGAAGAACAAAACAACCTCAAAATTAGCAGAAGGAAAGAAATTATAAAGATCAGATCAGAAATAAATGAAAAAGAAATGAAGGAAACAGTAGCAAAGATCAGTAACACTAAAAGCTGTTTCTTTGAGAAGATAAACAAAATTGATAAACCCATTAGCCAGACTCATCAAGAAAAAAAGGGAGAAGACTGAAATCAACAGAATTAGAAATGAAAAAGGGGAAGTAACAACTGACCCTACAGAAATACAAAGGATCATGAGAGATTACTACAACTATATGCCAATGAAATGGACAACCTGGAAGAAATGGACAAATTCTTAGAAAACCACAACCTCCCAAGACAACCAGGAAGAAATAGAAAATATAAACAGACCAATCACAAGCACTGAAATTGAAACTGTGATTAAAAATCTTCCAACAGACAAAAAACACTCCCATTTACCATTGCAACAAAAAGAATAAAATACCTAGGAATAAACTTACCTAAGGAGACAAAAGACCTGTATGCAGAAAACTATAAGATGCTGATGAAAGAAATTAAAGATAATACAAACAGATGGAGAGATATACCATGTTCTTGGATTGGAAGAATCAACATTGTGAAAATGACTATACTACCCAAAGCAATCTACAGATTCAGTGCAATCCTTATTAAACTACCAATGGCATTTTTCACAGAACTAGAACAAAAAATTTCACAATTTGTATGGAAACACAAAAGACCGCGAATAGCCAAAGAAATCTTGAGAAAAAAACAGAGCTGGAGGAATCAGGCTCCTGGACTTCAGACTATACTACAGAGCTACAGGAATCAAGACAGTATGATACTGGCACAAAAACAGAAATATAGATCAATGGAACAGGATAGAAAGCCCAGAGATAAATCCACACACATATGGTTACCTTACCTTTGATAAAGGAGGCAAGAATATACAATGGAGAAAAGACAGCCTCTTCAATAAGTGGTGCTGGGAAAACTGGACAGCTACATGTAAAAGAATGAAATTAGAACACTCCCGAACACCATACACAAAAATAAACTCAAAATGGATTAAAGACCTGAATGTAAGGCCAAACACCATCAAACTCTTAGAGGAAAAATAGGCCAAACACTCTATGACATACATTACAGCAAGACCCTTTCGACCCACCTCCTAGAGAAATGGAAATAAAAACAAAATAAACAAATGGGACCTAATGAAATGTCAAAGCTTTTGCACAACAAAGGAAACCATAAAGAAAGACCAAAAGACAACCCTCAGAATGGGAGAAAATATTTGCCAACGAAGCAACTGACAGAGGATTAATCTCCAAAATATACAAGCAGCTCATGCAGCTCAATATCAAAAAAACAAACAACCCAATCCAAAAATGGGCAGAAGACCTAAGTAGACATTTCTCCAAAGAAGGTATACAGATTGCCAACAAACACATGAAAGGATGCTGAATATCACTAATCATTAGAAAAATGCAAATCAAAACTACAATGAGGTGTCACCTCACAGCAGTCAGAATGGCCATCATCCAAAAATCTACAAACAGGGCTTCCCTGGTGGCGCAGTGGTTGAGAGTCCGCCTCCTGATGCAGGGGATGCGGGTTCGTGCCCCGGTCCGGGAAGATCCCACATGCCGCAGGGCGGCTGGGCCCGTGAGCCATGGCTGCTGGGACTGCACGTCCGGAGCCTGTGCTCCACGACGGGAGAGGCCACAACAGTGAGAGGCCCGCATACTGAAAAAAAAAAAAATCTACAAACAATAAATGCTGGAGAGGGTGTGGAAAAAAGGGAACCCTCTTGCTGGTGGGAATGTAAATTGATACAGCCACTATAGAGAACCTTATGGAAGTTCTTTAAAGAACTAAAAATAGAACTACCATACGACCCAGCAGTCCCACTACTGGGTATATACCCTGAGAAAACCGTAATTCAAAAAGAGTCATGTTCCAATATGTTCATTGCAGCTCTATTTACAATAGCCAGGACCTGGAAACAACCTAAGTGCCCATCATCGGATGAATGGATAAAGAAGATGTGGCACATATATACAATGGAATATTACTCAGCCATAAAAAGAAATGAAATTGAGTTATTTGTAGTGAGGTGGATGGACCTAGAGTCTGTCGTACAGAGTGAAGTAAGTCAGAAAGAGAAAAACAAATACCATATGGTAAACATATATATGGAATCTGACAAAAAATGGTTCTGATGAACCTAGGGGCAGGACAAGAATAAAGACACATATGTAGAGAATGGACTTAAGGACACAGGGATGGGGAAGGGTAAGCTGGGACGAAGTGAGAGAGTGGCATAGACATGTATACTCTACCAAATGTAAAATAGATAGCTAGTGGGAAGCAGCCGCATAGCACAGGGAGATCAGCTCGGTGCTTTGTGACCATCTAGTGGCATGGGATAGGGAGGATGGGAGGGAGACACAAGAGGGAGGATATATGGGGATGTATATACACGTATAGCTGATTCACTTTGTTCTATAGCAGAAACTAACACAACATTGTAAAGCAGTTATACTCCAATAAAGATGTTAAAAAAAAAAAGGCAAGTACTTCTGGTGATCAAACAAACAGTATTTAAAGCAAAAAAAAAAAAAAGAAAAAAGAAAATATCACTGGATGAGCTTTATAGCAGACAGTGCAGAGAACAAAATCAATAAGCTCAAAGATAGACCTACCAAAACGAAGTAGTGAAAGAAAAAAGCTGAACAAAGACTCAGTAATCTGTGGGGAAATATCAGTCTAACAAGTAAGTTTGATTTAGGAGGGTCATCAAAAATGTATAAAGAATTTATTGATAAACGTTTCCAAATTTGAAGGAAGCTCTAAACACACAAATGCAGGATCTTCAAAGAAACAGAAAATTCAAGTAGAATGTCTAAATATTCAAACATAATAGACAGAAAATTACAACATGGTAAACCATAGTACAATTTCTGAAAATCAATGATGAAGAAAAAGCTATTAAAGACTGCCAGAGGAGAGAAGAAAACAGAGTCATTACAAATTTTCTGTCAGAAATGCAAGTCATAAGACAATGGAACAACATTATTAAAGTGATGAAAGAAAAAGAAAAGAAAAGAAAAAAACTGGGCTTCCCTGGTGGCACAGTGGTTGAGAGTCCACCTGCCGAGGCAGGGGACATGGGTTCGTGCCCCGGTCTGGGAAGATCCCACATGCCGCAGAGCGGCTGGGCCCGTGAGCCATGGCCGCTGAGCCTGCGCGTCCGGAGCCTATGCTCCGCAATGGGAGAGGCCACAGCATTGAGAGGCCCGCGTACCGCAAAAACAAAACAAAACAAAACAAAGCAAAAAACCCCTGTCAACTGATAGTACTATGTCCAGAGAAAATATCCTTCGAAAATAAAGACAAAATACTTCGTTGGACACATAAAATCTGAGAAAATTTGTTTCTGGCAAACCACATGGCCCACTTATAAATCAGTCCAGAGATATGAAAGTACCCCAGTTTTTTTTTGTTTTGTTTTGCTTTGTTTTGTCTTTGCTTTTGTTTTTGTTTTAAGAAAGAAAATGTGGATCCCAGAAATGATATGAAAACTTCATGTTCATCACTGAAAAAAATGGATGTTTAGCCAAATAGCTAAATGGATGTTTAGCCAAATGGATGTTTAGCCAAATAGCCTGTAGTACTTAGAAGAGTAAGTGGCATCTTCAGTAGCGAGTATAAACTTAGAAAGAACAAAGACATGGCAAACTAACCTCATTATTTTCCCTATTGATTTACTTGAGAGGCAGAATAAGAGTATGTGACAAGCACAGCGTATCATGATTTTCAAACTCAACAAATTCTCTCATGACCCCCTGTGGGCAAAATGGAAAAGTTTATTTATGATGACAGTACATTTGAGTGTCTTATTAGCTGACAAAAGATTATAATCTAAATAGTTGATAACAGAAGAAGAAAAAATTTAACAATGAAAGAGGTTTTTTGATAAGAAATTTCAATTATTGAGATAAAATAGAAAGTCCTATTAAATGTTAAATATATTTTTATAATAGGAAAATATTTTGTGACTAATTAAATACATGCAGAATACAATTATGGAAAAACCATTGATTAGAGAGTAAAGTGTACAAACTGTCCTTCAGTAACTTACGACTTTCCTTATGTCACTATATTTCCCTGTGGTTTTATGTCTTCACATTTTGAAAAAAAAAGTATAGTTTTTGGACTTGAAAATCTCTAGAACTTTTTATGGTTTCAGTACCTCTTTTTCTGAATTTCTATAAATGCTCACAAATCTATTTTGGAAATTCAGATACTATAAAGTAGAGAAGTAAAACCACAGATCCTCCTGGAACTGCTTTACTACAGTAACAAATATAACCCCAGATACCTTGTTTAAATTTGAAACTCAATTTAGCATTTTATAATAACTTGTTTTTGCAAGATTTTTCTGAAGTGGTTAAAAAAACGTATTATCAACTCTAGGTAAAGGCAAATCCTTTAATTAAACATGCTACATCTGCCTAGGTACACAGTGGATGGAAAATTAGAAGGCTTTTAAATATTTAAGAGGGAGGAATATACATTGGTAAGAGAACATTATTAGAGAAGACAGGATGCATAAAGAATAGTCAAACAGAGATTAATTATTTTTCTCCTCCCTCAAAATAGTAGACATAATTACCAAAGATAATGAAGTTCAGAGCATGAGTATTGCTCCACCTTTATCTTTGATTTACCCCTCTTTCTCCAAGAACTTCTTTCATTGATTTATAGAATATTTATTGGTGAAATATAAAAGATGTGAGGTCTGAACACACACACACACACACACACACACACACACACACACACACACACACACACACACACACACACACACACACACACACACACACACACACACACACACACACACACACACACACACACACACACACACACACACACACACACACACACACACCCCCGACACCGTGAGTACTGATGTTTCCCAAAGAGGCCTATATGCCTGAGTATATAGCCAAGAAGTAAAACCTAGCAAAGTAAAAATATTTGAATGGAGACTTCTAAAGACGGTGAGAGTTAAATTGCTTCAAAGAAAGACATATTGAGACAAATATTTGAGGGACATAAATCCCCTTATTAGTGTCAGTATATTACTGGTTCTTAAATAGCAATTTTATTAAGCCACATTTATAATAATTATATCCTTGTTTATCCTCCGTATTACTTGAACAAATATTTAAAAAAGTATTCTACAAATAAAAAACGTATCCTGGAAATTTTCTTAATTGGGCACTCAGACAACACTTTCGCTTGTTATCTGATGTCACGTAAGAGTCCACTGTCATCTCAGTGTAATAACATTTCAGCTTTCCACCTATCATTTATGCAAAAGAAGTAAAGAATTGTAAGTTTTATGACCTGGAATATAAAACTTAGAGTGTTCCTTTAAGAGGGAACTTTCTGAATCTACTATGAGGCCCGAGGAGAAATGGTAACACTCAAAGTCTGGCTGAGGGGAAAGAAATAAGAATATTAACTTACATTGTTCAATTACTGGTGATGCTTAAATACATATTTCTAACCCAGATTTCTCCCCTGAGATTCAAGCCCACATGTCTTGTTACCTATTCACATTTCTACTCAGATGCTTCATAGGCAGCTAGCATTCAACTTTGCAAAAACTGAATTTGTTTCCTCCCTGAAACCTTCTCTGCTTCTCGTGTTCTGTGTCTCTATGAATGGCCCCAAAGGCACAATGTGACTGAAATGGGTTGGGCAGTGCTGGGATAGGTTGGTTTTGGGTGGGATCAGGGGAATAATGTAATCTTACATGGTATTCGATCTTCCCATGAAATGGCACTTGTCATTTACTTTAAGAAATTTTACAGCTGTGAAAATATATGCTGTGAAATGTTTCAAAATGTTTCTGGCTAGTTTTTTGTATTATCAAGTATGATGGCTATCACAATTCTAAAATTCATAAATATTTCTCCCATGTTGGGATTTGTGATGTAATGTGGCAGTGTCTGGGGGTGTATTATATAACATGAGGCACGGAATTTGAAGAGGTCCCTTGGGGTCATGGGTCACCATGTCCCTTGATTCTCTGCATAACCTGGCACCACCACCTCCTGGATTCTCCAAGACAGAAATCTAAGAATTTTCTTGAATTACTCCTCCTCATAATCAGTTACTAACTATATTGATTATACCTCTCAAGTTTTGAAAGGGGTCCAGGGTGGGATTTTGTTCACAAAACCTACTCTTCTCTTTTTAGATACTCCAAGTTTCTCAATCATGGGAGCATAGACAAAACATGCAACAACCCAGTGGGACACAAGATATTACATGGCACTTATTAGAGATGTTCAACAAGTATTTACAGCTTTCCACCTTCCAGGCTCAGGGTTGAACTGCAGTTCCGCACCATATTTTGAAATTAAGTATTTCTTTGAACAATGAAGTTTGAGGGGAAGTGACATGTATATTCTCCCAGTGGATCCTTTAAAAGCCAGTGACGACATGGGAACATATGTATAACTGATTCACTTTGTTATAAAGCAGAAACTAACACAGCATTGTAAAGCAATTATACCCCAATAAAGATGTTAAAAAAAAAAAAAGCCAATGACGGCTTAGCCATATTCCCTCTCACTTCTGTTGAATACAATGATCTGGGAAGCATAGGCTGACATAAAGCTTTAATATCCCAGCTCCCTGAGCAACTGTGGTGAGCGGACTCCCTGTCAGCCCACACTGGACATAGACCAGGAGCAAGATGTATACTTTTGATGTGTTAAGCTACCAGCATTTAGAGTCTATTTGTTTTTGACAGTATAAGCCAGTCCATCCTGACTGATATTTATCATTTAACTGACAGTCAAGCAGATGCCTAGTATGTGTCTCCCTGCCATGCTCCATGGAGAGCTTCAAAGGTGAAAGTAGACGGAAGGATAGTAGCTTAAGTCAAGTCTCTCGTTTCTTTGACCATTTAGTGTAAAACATCTGGGACTGCAGAGGAAACTATGTTACCATCAGCCACTTGACAAAAAAATGACAAGGCCAAACCTATGTCATCAGTAATCTTCATCCAAACCATAAAACAGGACTCTCCTGTAAAAATTTCATCAGAGCATTTCTTGTTAATTGATGCCTTTTACCTTGTCACACATCTCATTGTTGGGGCTTATGTATTCAGGTGTGTCTGTGAAGAAATGGAATAATTGGCTGGACCTTAAAAGGGGCCCTGAATTCCATTACTTGGAAAAGATTTGCTGGCTTGCGCCTAGAGAATGGGCTCCTATTAAGGCAGAAAGTGAAAGATGAAGACACATCATGGCTCTTGTTCATTAAGCATAAGAACTTTAAATAAACTAAATAAATGTGGTTTATTTAATATCTTAGATTTTGACAGATAATGTTAGCCATCTCTTCTTTCTTAGTAAGAAGTTAGAAGATTGTGAGAGGAGACATTGTAAATGTGGGTGGAAATTTTCTTCTTTCCTATAGGAAAGATAGATTGATTCTTAAAGAGAAGGTTAATGCTTCCTTCTCAGATCTGTCTCTAATTTATTAACATTTCTCTACCCTTACTCCCACTAAAGGAATTCAGACCATCATATTCCTGCATTTGAATTATACCAGTAGAACTCTATAAGGCTCCCTGACTCCTTCTACAGTCTTCTTCAGTTTTTATATTACAACTCAAGTGATGTTTTTCTAAACATACAAACCAAACCCTTCAGGATCTTGCTTAAAATCCTCCAGTGCTTTCTCATTGCTCTAAGGATAAGGTCCCAAAATCCCTATTATGACCCATAGGAGTTTACAATGTGTTGTTCTCCCTCTTCTCATTTGCCTCATCATGCACCACTAATCTTATAATTTATTACAACCACACTAAGCATCTACTTATTCAAGACCACTGTGTTCCCTCTGGGAAGTTGCATTTACCATTCCACTTTCTGGAACAATCTTGCCTCCTTTCACTGACTGTCTACTAATTCTTCAGGTTTCAAATTTAAATGCCTTTTCTTCTGGAAAACCTTTGTTAACTGCTCTATGTAGAAATTATGACAAAAATGATCGTGGTGCAATCTCATAATTGAAAGGTTTTATTTCTTCTATCCTGACTACTGTCCTGTGAAGGCCTAGAGGTGGCTGACATAGGCAAGGAATAGAATATAGGGAGAAACTTGAATTCGTCTTTCCTAATATTATGTAGTGGTAGGATGATGGATGATACCTGAGAGTACTGACTCGTAGAGATAAAGGTCATGAAGGTCCACTTCAGTTATATAAATGTAGGCCTTGGCCTAATGGGGTTTACAGGACCATGCCCAGGGTTCCACATGGAGGATTATGGCAAAAGTCCTGTAATAATAAACAGACATGTTTCTAGTCTTAAAAATTCTTCACTTTCCTAATCTAATCCATTCTCCCAACTACATTTAATTTATGCCTCCAAATTTTCTCTCTCCATTGACTTTTTCCCCTTGATCCACAAATATACTCATGTAATCATAAATAAATCATTTTCATCAATTTGTTACTGTTGAAGGCATTGTCTCTCCTATCTTTCTCCTTCCTCTTATCACCACACCCTTTGATAGAATAAATTACACCATTTCCCTCCCTCACTGACATTCACTCAGTTCTCAGCCAAGAATGATTTGACTCCACCCTTAGCTTGTGACTCACACTAACTCTGTGGTCAGGAAACTTCCTGTTCACAGAGAGAGTGACACACGCCCTGCCGCTATCTTACCTGATCTCATCACAGTATATAATGGGTTAATATTTTTCTCTTTGAAAAAAAATTTTTAAACTCCTAAGATCACTACTATTTTGATTCTCCTTTCTTTCAGGCTATTTCTCCTGGGAAAGTAATTTTCCATTACTTGAAAAAAAAATAATACTTTGACTCTAATTTTTTTTTACTGTCTCTTAAATAAGTTCTTAAATTACCTTCACAGTTATGTTTCAAGCCACAATTCAGTTAATTAAAAAAAATACTGTATGATGAACACTGGGCTAGAATTAATGTGAAGATGAATTAGATATAGTCCCTGATTTTTGGAAACTCTCTTGGAGGTTCTGATTCAGTAGGTCTCCAATGACACATGAGAATTGTCTTTTGAACAAGTCTTGGGTGATAAGATAGATTCAAGAAACACTGATCTGGAATAGTAGTTCTCAAACTTCAGTGTCCCTAAGCATCACTTGAGAAGCCTGTTAAAATAGATTTCTGGGTTCAATCTTTCTATAGTCAGATTTAGTAGAATTCTGGTAAGATTCAGACATTGGAATTTTTAATAAGCCCCACCCCACCCCAAATTATGGTTATATAAGGGATATAAAGGCAATTCTGTAAGAAACATTTGTCTAATGAAACATCAGGTAGAAAAACAGATGGCAAAAACACCTAATAAGTGAGGCTAGACAAATATATTGTCTCCTATGGTCCTGTTGGGTTCTCTGCCTTTTCCCTCCTAGAAGCTTAACAGTGAACTCTTTCAGCTGGATTGAGTTAGTTTATGGGTACCCAAGGTCCTTAGCCGGTACCAAGAGCATTAGTATGCAGACTCATCTAGCTAAACTCAGGCATGAAAAGGTCTTATTCCCAGCCAGGAAGCTCCCACTGTTATACAGTCAACTAGGGACTGCCTTACTCCTCCCATCTACCTTATAAATATGTACAGTGGTGAAAGCAGAGTCCATCTCCTGGAGCACACTCCAGGTGAGTCCAGCTGTGCCTGGCTCAACCACTCCTTCCTGTGGGATGGTGAAGGCTTGGAGGATAACATATGTTCAGCTACTTTACCTGCCTATAAATTTCCTTAATAAGTGCATGCTAGCAGTGTGTGTTCCTGTGCCCCTGGTAAAGCCATTGCTGACCACAAGGGACATACCACATTTTATAGCCATATGGTGTTAAGGAATGGATGAAAGAATTTTAATAGGCCATCCTACTGGTAGAACATCCTTCTGGCGATAAGGGCAGATCACCAAGATGGCTGGTAACCAGGTGATCATATTGGCTGTCAGCCACAGCAGCCTCAGAGTGACCAGGTCACTGGTCACACTGAAATGCCTCCTGCCTGGGTAGTTGTGGTATTCATGAGCTGTCATATGTGTAGGTTCCCGAGTCCACTAAAGCCCAGAGGTAAAAGGATCACCTGGGTGTCCAAAAGAGTGGATTCACCTCAGGGTAAAAACAAACCAAAAAATGAGCAAACAGACAACTGTAATAAGGCTACTAGCAGACAGTTTCCGCAGAGCCTGGGAAGATCCAGAAGAAGAGCTTGTACACAGGGTCAACACATACAGTCTAAGAAGCTTATTCTATGGCAGCTACTCCTGTAGGTCTGGGAGGTAGATGGGAATACAGAGACCCAGAACAGACTTAAGAGAAATATAGGGACATACTCAATAAGAAATCGGTTAGAGCTAGGGCTAGGTTCTCGCCCCAGGCTCCATTTCCCACTATACACCTCAGGCTGCATTTTCTACTCCCCACCATGTGGAGAGGCCGTTTATAGGTCTTCAGTGTTGGAGCGTATAAAGCTGTAGCCAGTTACTTTACCTAGACTGCCTTGCTGTTCTTTTGTTAGACTGCATAATTGATTTAGACTTTCTGAGTTCCTTAAATCCAGCAGTAGTGAGAGGACACGTTTGTTGGATGAGGTCACCTGACCCCTGCTACTGGGCTTTATTACATTTGGCCAGGGGCATTGCTGAGAAATGACTGTAATTCTAAAACTTGCCACAGTCATGCAGTTGAAGCAGTACCGCTTTCCAAGAGTAGGAAAACCAATCAGTCTCCATGTAGAAGACTTGATGCAGGCAGGGATGTTACACAACACTGTCTCTCAGTTCAACAACCTGGTCTGACTACTTTTTAAAAAAGTCACTAGTACTTAGTACTTCCTGTGGTTTGTCAGGTCTATACAGAGTAGTGACTGCTGTATAGACCAACAGTGACTCTTATCATGATGTGACTTAACAAATCACATCTGTTACTGGTACCTGGTATGCATCCTTGGACCAGCTTTTTTCCATGTTCTTCCACAGAGAAGAGTCAACTAAGTTTGCCTTCTTTTAGCAAGGCACACTGAGTGTACAATAACTGTCCAGAACTTTGCAGCTAGTGACGTATCATCAGTAAATTTAGGAAACAATAGCATAATGTAAATTGCTTGTTAAAGTCCAACATTCCATTATATTGCTTTTTTAAAATTAATTCTTAGTTTTAAAAATTTACATATACACAAAAAGAAAGTATATTAAACCACCATATGCACATCTTATAATATTAACGTATACATTCTTAATATCAACTTTTACCAACACTTTGACATTCCTGTTTCATTTATACTGCCGTGTTTTTTTTTCCCTGACAGTATTTTAAGCAAACTTCAGATGAATATTCATAATATTTTTAGATTGGCCCCACCAAGGAAACTGCTTGCATTTGCATGCTATTCAAGCACAGTCAACTAAAAATGGATGGACCTTTTATAAGGACAAAATTCCAAGGTCCTCTTGAGACTATATGGGCATCATCCCCAAATGATATTCTCCAGTTTATTAAAAGCAAACTACTGGCCATGCAGCCACCACCTAAAACAGAAGTGACGCAACACCTGATTGGCCTCCTTAGAGATCAGAGGCAGCATATCCCAGGCTTGGGAGTTTTACTATAGTCAAGTCACCATAAAAGTGGCCAAGATCAAATGGAATCCCTGAAGCAAGAGATCTTGGAAATATTCCAGGTATCAGTAACACAAGCCATACCATGTCCTTTACTTTCACTATCCCTTTCAGAGTGTACGTTATTGTTGTTGTCTGTGAACAGTCTTAAAGATGTTTGGTGTGCTTGCACGTGAGACAGCCAGTACTCACTGGCCCTTATTTTTTGAATTGGAAGATTTCCTCCCACTGCTGAACAGTACTCACCTTCTGGACTCTAACTGCCAACCTATCCTGAAGTCATATAGTCTCCCTGATGGAAACTTCCTGACTTGACATAGCCATCTTTCAGTGGGTGGTCTCTGAACCTAAGTCCATAAATTGAAAGAGCTCCCCCAAAACTCTATATGAAAATAAGTGTCTATTAAGAGCAAAGCCTGGTCCTACTTCTGTCTTATATTTGCCATTTTTATAATAATGTAAAGACTAGTGTGTTTTCACAGCTATAGGGATGAATTCATACCTGAATGTGTCTGTGGTTATAGATGAGCAAAATCCTGGACTTGATATACAGAGTTCTCCAAAGTTGGATTCTAACCTCTCTTTTCAAGCTTGTCCCTTGAGCTTCCTATACCTGCTATGTCTCAAAGCTCCAGTGAAATGTTTGCTTTTGCTCACACTAATTCCTCTACATGGAATACCTCCCTCACTCCATTTCTACATATCCAAATTTTACTTATTCTTCCAGGCCCGGGTCAAATATTACCACATTCTCTGACCTCTTATAGAACTTTATTTATAGTTCTTCACTGTATTATAGTCATTTATATTCATGACGAATTTTCAACAGTCTTTTTATTTTTTTGAGATATAATTGACATATAATATTTTATTCGTTTCAGGTGTACAACATAATGATTCAATATTTGTATATTTTATGCAAAGATCACCACAATAAGTCTAGCTAACACCCAATCTTATATCAGGAGCTTAATTATATGAGGTTGGACTCTGGGGAAAGAAACATCAATCAGAAAATTCCTGCCCCCTTGGGGACCATGGTTTAACAGGGTGGCTGGACAATTAACAATTGCTGTTATAGGACATGGCAAGGCCTCTAATAGGAATATGTCAAGGGTACAGTGGGAGAGCAAAGGAGGGGGTGGCTCCCACTGTTGGCCTTATTATTAAAGGCCCCAGCAAGAACTGATGCCTGAACACAGACTGGAAGGATGTATAGGAGTTCCAGCACAGCTAAGAGAGAGGAAGATGTGCCAATCTGTTACCAAATGCAAGTTCATGTGCCAGATGCTCAGTGAGGCCAAACAAACTAAAAAGTCAGAGCTTGGAGCAGAGAAAGTTTTATTGCAGGTGTGAGCAAGGAGAATGGGTGGCTAGTGCTCAAAATACCCCGAAATCCCTGAAGAGCTCCAGCAAAGCATTTTTAAAAGCCAGGTGAGGGAAGGGGGGGCCACAGGGTATATGATCAGTTTGTACACAATTCTCTGATTGGTTGATGTTGAGGTAATAGAGCAGTGAACATTATCATTCCTTAGGTGCTCGTAGGTCTGGGGGCTCATGATCATCAAGGAGCTAATTTCTTCCATTTGGTGGTGGTTTTAACAACTGTAAAACAACTCAAGAAGTGTGCATCAAGTACTGTTATCTAGGTACTTCAGAGAGGAGCTACAGCAGAGGATATGGGGGAGGGATCTGTCCCGGGAAGGCCCCGTAGGGTCCTGCTTGGTTACAAATTCAAGTGTACTACAGTTCTCCTCTCTGTTACTAAATTGTGAGCTCCTGAAGGCAGGGGTGGTTCCAACCCTTAAGGTCTCAGAGCACTTTTATGCCTCACATAAAAGACCGGTTTACTAAATAAGTATCATCTGAAGGAGACTTTTAGGGTAAGTGTGGTCAAACAGCACATGGAATTGGGCAACAAATGATAAGAGGGTACCAATGAATACTTTACACGATTACTGAGACAGGTCCTGCCGCTACGAAAACGAGTGCAGAAGGAGGTTGCTGCTGTTCACGTTCTGGTTAGAAACCTAGGAATACAGCACAGCCCTTGTCTTTACAGAATCTCTGAAGACTCACTGTTTCTACCATCACTAAGCCCTGTCCTTTTATGCAAAGTGGATACTACTGATCTGTGACCTAGTTTGCGCAGGACAATAATAAGGTTTCTGAGCCTCCCGCTGCTCTGCATTTCCTGTTTAGTCAAAAGGTACACATCTACAAGGCCATCAGCTAGGGTCAGGAGTGCAGGCTAGGGCATACGGAGAACTTTCACCTCATTAGCATCAAGTTCTCACCAGCTAAACTAATCTTCTCAGAAGAAAACAATCTGAATAGGTTATAAAAAAATCATGATTAAAAAAAAAAACAGGTAGTAGGACACAGAAATTTGGAGTTAGAATACTTGGGTTCATGATTTAGCCCTATATTTACATCTTGTACTGGTCAATTTCATCCCTTCTTTCACATCCAAGTTTCCAGGAAGTGGTCTATGCTAGTGGTGTTCATTTTCTCACCTGTGGCTCACACAAATCAATTGATACACAATTCCATCTGTGCCATCTTACTAAAAGTGCTTTCCCTAGCATCACTATTGTACCCTTTATCAAGAGTGACTTAACTTCACCATAGTACTTGGTGCCTTTGACCTTTCCAACCTACTCAAAACTGTGTGGGTTTTTTGTTGGTTTTCCAGTTTTTTCCACAAAATCCCTCTCTCTCTCTCTCTCCCCGTCTCTCTCAGGTTTCTTTCCATATTTTTCTTTCCCAGAGATTTCTCTTCAAATATTTTCTGTTTTACTTTTAATACTCTGATGAATTTAATCCTCTTTCCTCATTATGTAAACACTGACGGAACTAAAATATAATTTTAGTCTGGGCTTCTGGCCTCTAGATTTCTATATCCAACTCTACTTGAATGTCCCTTTTGAACATTCAAATTTAGTCTGTCCAAAATTGAACTCTATCAACATTTTATATCTTTAGTATCCACCTAGTGGCTCAAGTCTGAAAACTTGGCATTGTCCTATGTTCTGAATTTGCCTTCATATTCTTTGTGCCCTTTTTCTTCTCAGCATCTCCACTGCCCTCAGTGGAGACCCTGGACTGCTTCAGTCTCCAATTTTACCTCTTCTTAAACTCTTTTCCCAACTGTTGCCAGTGTGTAAGTAAGTGTGTGTATTTTTAAAAAACAAATCTAAGAATGTTATGTACCTACTAAAATACCTTCATGGCTTCCCACTGCTTCAGGCTGCCTTCCAGTCTCCTCAGCTTTACATGAAAATTTTCTGTCATTTGGCTACTCACATCTATAGTCTCATTAGTTGCCACTCCCCTCTTGTACCCTATGCTCCAGCCATCCTGCACCACTTGAGGATTCCATGGTTCCATGATTGTGCAGAAGTCTGTTCCTCATTCTGTACTGATGCTGCTGCCTTGATTGCCCTGTGCAGTCCTTGACCTATCTAACTTCATCGGCCCTTAAAGTTTTAATTATCTACCTTTTAATAGTCCCTCCTAACACACATACTCAGAGCTAAACTGGATAAGTGGCCTTGTTTTGTTTTCATGTAATTTCATAGCATTCTGGATTTACTTTCTTGCAGTCAACAATACTGTATTTTAATTATTTGTTGTCTATCTCCTCAATATTCTGTTTCTCCCTAATATTGGCACTCTGTGTTAGTTTTCTTTCTTCTCTACCACCCAGCACCGTATATGGCACAAAATAGCTATTCACAGCCCTCACAGCAAATGAATCTATGGTTCATAACCAGATATACCCTTCGTTAAAATGTGACAGAATAACTAACTCTGTATTGCAGGTTCTCCATTTATTAAATAAGAATTATAGCAATATCTACCTCACAGGATTGTGAAGATTAGATGAAATGTTGCATTAAGAACAGATTTTGATACTATAAAGCACTTAAAAATTTTTTTCAAATCAGAGCTCAATCCTTGGTTATAGTCCTTAGTCAATAAAAATGTGTTTACATTTCTCAGATATGTTTGGATTTCATAAAATTTTCATGCCCTAGAAGAAGATAGACCCAGTAATTACTTTCATAGTCTGAAAACATGAGTAAAAACAGAAGGCACGTAGCTGGAGCCATTACATTTGAGAATATAAATGCAAACAAAAGCAAGCATGATACATTAATCTGCTGATATTAATGCCCAAATATGGGCATTTTATATATATACATATGCACATATATATATACATGCACATATATATACGTACATACACACACACACACACACACATATATAATTTGGATGTCTTCCTCTTACAAATAAGTTGTGAAAATAACAGTATAAAAGAACAGTTTTATATAACTTTTTTCTTTACATTCATCTTTTTTTTCTCCAGACAACACAGCTCTTAAAGTGGAAGATAAGACGAATACCCTGCATTTGAAAGCTTTCTCTGCAGGATGACTCAGTCTTCTGGCTATTGTTCCTTCTAGTTATTTTGCTTATAGAGCCACTAGGTGGTTAATTTAAAGTTTTCAAGAAGTCAGTGTATTCACCTCTCAATTTACTGCTTAAATAAATAACAAAAGAGTTAAATGATCATCCTCCAAGTGCTGTTACATTCAGAAAATGACCAAGCAAAACACACTGTCACCTTTAGCACCACATTGTTGTGGAGGTGGTGTTTTCAAGGTAAAGTCTACTTTCATTATTGATGAAAGCAGTTTCCTATATTTCTGTAGTCAGAATCAGGGTTGAAGCTGAGAACATTAGATTCTTCTTTACCTCCTGTGTCACAGGGTATTTGGTCAGGCCCGTCAGACAGCAGAAGTTTAGAGTCTCATTTCTAAGGGTCAGTCAACTCTGAGGTCCCTGCAGTATTCTGGAAAAAATTGTCTTTGACCAACAATATGTTTTTTTTTTTAATTCTGGAGAAATAGAAAATAAATTCTACAGTAATAAATTGAATGGCAGTTCAAGAGCTTGGCAAGTTACATTTTATGAAAAGTTTATGAGGGTGTAGGGGAGAAAAACGTTTTTCTTCACACTTTTAAGTTCTGTGTCTGGGATCTACAAATTAAACTGACAAAAGACAGATTAACAGGAGAAACAGTTTATTATTATGCACATGGAGTTCTTCATAGAAAAATAGTGAAGATCCAAAGAAGTGGTTAGACCCAGAGAGTAATAAACTTGTGGAGAGGTTACAAGACAAAGGAAAAGGGGTTTGGGCTTTTAGCAGCAGTAAATTATGGGAAGGTAACGCTATGGAAGGAAACAAATGAAAGATAAGTGTTGTTTAGTAAGGTCCTGTTTATGCAGACTCCTCTGGGTGCTATCTCTGGTGATAAGATTCACTCTCTCCTTCCTGGTACTGGGGAAGGAGACACCTTCTCAAAAGGAAGTGACAACTTGGCCAGTTCTTGGTATTTTTTCCATATTTGATATATATATTCTTTTTTTTCAACTTTTTTTTTCATTATTGAAGTATAGTTGATTTACAATGTTGTGTTTCAGGTGTACAGCAAAGTGATTCGGATATACACATATATATTGTTTTTCAGATCCTTTTCCATTATAGGTTATTATAAGGTATTGAATATAGTTCCCTGTGCTATACAGAAGGTCGTTGTTTATCTATTTTATATATAATGGTATTTATATTCTTTAAAAAAATTGCAGATGGAGTTTAACTCCTATATGATTCCCTTCCCCATCCTATTTCCATCTCTCCATTCCAAGACATATTCTCATCCATATTTTCTCTTTTTCATTACAGAACTAATTTATTCTTTGGCTGCATGTTTATATTGATAAACAATTTATAGTTAGTTTGTATTTATATTAATATATTTTAAATAAGTCAAGAAAGTAGAGAACTTTAACATCATTTCTTCATTAAAAATATGCATTTAATTGGAGGACACCATCCCCTCCTCAGGAGGCAGACATAGACTAGTGATGGAGATTCGGACTTGGAATCCAAAGGCTTAGTTTTAGGTTGTAGCTAAAGCTGTGTGTTTTGGACAAGTTCCATTAACTCTCTGAATTGCAGAATTACAGAAAAAAAAGGAGAGAAAATATGTACTTTTTTGGGTTTGGTGAAGATTATATAAAATATGGTATACAGAAGTATTTGGGAAGCTATAAAATGTTTTTAATATAAAATATTATTATGTTATTTCTTCTCATCTCCTGATTCTTAAATACAACTATTGTTCTCTCAGTGTATCAAGAGGATAAATAGTTCTTAACTGTTCTGAAAAATTGCCTGAGCTCATAAAATATGTGCTTAAAGACTATTTCTAGGCCAATGGGAACGCTACCTATTTTGGGCTGGTAAACAATCATAGAGAAGTACAATGAGTTATATATATACTATTAAATGTTAAACCATTAAGCTCAGTGTTACAGTATTATGGAGAGTGAAAGGGGCCTTAGAGATTATTTAATTCAGTAGTCTAATTTAACTCCTAAGAATAAAATACAGTCAGAGCCAACTTGTTTTAGTCACACATGGAGACTTTTAAGCAGAAAATAAACATTGATTAAATTGTGATGATACCCCTTCCATTTAAAGTAATATGTTTTTTTAAATTCGTGTTTCCAGTGTTAAAAGAGAGCTAAGGCTTTCTTTATTGAAAATGATTAATGTTGAAACTGGCACTGTTGGAGCAAAGTCCTGATGGGAGATTTTCTCCTCTCCTGAAGATGAGCCAGGCACTTATTCACACAGTTATAATGTAAATATGGACTTTTCTATCAACTATGTGACTTTTTCATTGTCATAAACTGCTCTTGCATGTACATCAGTGGCAGAGTTTCTAGTGATGATGCTGTTGTTTTTCCTCGTCTCATATCAGGGCCCAGACTATTTGCTGATTCTGGAGGAGTGAAGATACTGACAGATCAAATGCTGCCAGCAGCTATCTGTCAGTCTGGAGACAGAGGGGGTGCTCAGTGACAGGGCTGGGGCTCAAGCAGCTGTTTCAGCTGCTATTCACTCTGGAGTTCAGGGCATGTGTCTCACACTACCTGTCTTTCAAAGAAGTTAGCTTCCTGTGTGGAAAGATATGTAAATCCCAAAGAATCCAAAGGTGAAAGAGAGCAGTACGCATTATAATTATGCTTGATTCTTCAATCTGTGCCCAAATATGAAGCTCACTCTTATTTATTCCGCCCTTTCCCCTGGGCACGTCCCAATTGCTTGAGTTTCAGCTACATACACTTATGCCAGACAGAACCATCACACATCTGCTGTAAAACCACTCACAGTGTATCAGTATATCTTGCAGCACTGAAGTTAGTGTGTTTTAGTGGAAAGAACACCAGACCAGGATCTAAATGGTCTGGGTTACAGTCCTGGCTCTGTGATGGATTGGCTGTGTGACCTGGGGAAATACTTTCTGTCTAGACCTCAGTTTTTTCGACTGCAAAATCAGGTGGTCGTTTAGGTAATTGCTGAAGTTCTTTTAGCTCCGATTCTGTGATTTCTAAACAGATGATTATAATAACAGCTACAATGTATTGAACACACACTTCTGGCTGGACACTGGTCCAAATCATTTACATGGATTAAATTATTTACTCCTCAGAAACAGCCCTTTGATGAAGTAAGTGCTGCCATTGATTTGTAAAGGAGGGAAGCCATGCTAAATAATTTCTTCAAGTTCCTGTTAGTAAGGGCAGAACTGATACTCAACCCTATTTATATCTGTTATCAGAGTTAGAGGATTAAGGTGCCTTGAAGAGAATTCTAATGGCCCTGTAGACCTGGACCTCAAAAAACCCAAGTTGTCCTAGAATTAACTCCTTGTGTCTGGAATTTCCATAGTATTTCTGAAGTTTCTACTATTAGGTTCCCTCTCCCACAACAACATAGTGTTGAGTTTGGACTCTTTGGAGTTTTAGAGGCACCTTTATGATTTCTCTAGAAGTTTTGTATTAAAAAAAAAAATCGCTTCCCTCCCACTCTCCTGTGAGCATCTCAGTTTGGAATACTATTTATAAACTAACAAAGTAGAAATTGAAATTAATCTTATTGTTACATACACTTGCATATTTGTAATCTGTGATATAAGGTTAATCCCTGTTGATGTTTTAATTATTGAAAGCATAAAATGCATGAGATATTAGAATAAATATTTCAAAATAATAATTGTCAGCTTTTTTGAGGAATAATTGACCAATAAATATTATTTATTCCTTATGTTTTTGCTTTCTGCTAAGAAGAAAAAGAGGTCAAAGTTTTTGGAAAGAAATGACAGGGTTTAGAATCAGATTTTAGAGTGGCCTCTAATTTCTTAATGACCACAGATGATTTACTTCAACTCACCATTGGTTTTTCCAATTGCAAAAATGGTAAATGATATCTCCCTCACCAGCACAAAGATGCAACAATATACAGAGACATAAAGTACCCTAAAGCTATACCTCTCTCCTTGATTATATTAATAGCCTTCTCATGAGACTCCATATCACCAATATCTCTTCTTCTATTTTATTTCTTTATTGATATCAAAATGATCACTGTGATTACATTACTATTTCTTCATCTTAAAACATTCAACTATTCCTCTTTTCCAAGAGGAGCAAACTCAAGTTCTTCACTTGGCACACAAGACTTGTCCCAATTGAGCTGGAGTGTCTCTTTCCTGTCTTGCGTGTCCTCATGTGAGAACCTGGCTCTCCTCTTCTTTCCTACATCACTACGTGCTCTAGGTAGTCAGGTGAACTTTCAATGTGGCCACCTCAAGCTAGAGTCTATGATCTCTCTGTTTTCGCATAATGTGTTCTAACTGCCTGGAATTCTCCTCTTTTCTTACCAACTGACAAGCTCTCCTCACCTTTCAAGGTCTTACTGAATTATCACCTCCCCTAAGAGCCTTCCCAGACACTGCCTTTCCCCAGCTAGTCCTTTTTTACTTCCCACTCTTAAGGCACATAGTGTTGACTCACCTACTACACTGAATCCCAGTTGTTAGTTTACTCCATCAGATTATGGAAGCAAGAGCTAGATCTTCTTGTTCACACATTGTCTCTTGCTCTCTGATGGAGTGGTGATAAATTGCAACAAACAAACCATCAACATCTGAATGTTCATTTTTTCCTGACTCTCCAGACACTACAGTAAAGATCTTTCCAGAGTTTAGATAGCTTTCATTCCGAATAGCAGTATGTTTTTAAAAAAGGGGAACCTATAAAATATGAAGAATAAATGAGCGTATATCTTGGAAAGCGCTTATATGCAATGAATGTATCATGTGAATGCAGTTGAAGAACACAGTACATATTTATCATGACTTCATATTAATAAAAACAACTGAAGTTACAAAAGAATAGAAAAATATTACATAAACCTCCAAGTTTATAGTGACTTAAACATGACACATACATTTTCCTAGTAACTCTCACACTGAAAACCAGAATTTTCAGTGCACTTTTTTAAAATGCCAAAAATGTGTCATTATAATTTGGTAGAATGTAATTGACCAGAAGCCCATGTTGCGTTTCAGCTAGGCCTGTGGATTTTTGCCCCACTGGAAAGCCTGAAGGTTAAGAATGATGCAGCAGCTCTTCTGAAGAAATTGCTTACTGTCTTCTGCTTGCTCTTGTTATGCCTAACTATGGCTACCAGCCTATACATATTGAGCATTTCCTATGCTATAGCAAGTGATCTTTATTCCATAAAAGTTATGATATTTTCCTGACACAATCTAGACTCTAACAGAATAATTTTCCATCCTCAGGCATTCTCCATGCCTTGCTCATGTTGCACAGATTGGACTGTTGCAACATCAGCAACTGGTCGTTTGCAGCCTGGCATGTGCCACCATGAGCAAGAGCTTAGTATTATAGCAAATTGTTCTTCAGCAGTTCTCATGGAGTGCTTTTAAAAGAACATGATCGGTTAACAAGTTTTAGAACAGTTCTACATTCTGGACACCTTTGTTTAGCTTTCTGTATCAACAAGCTTTATCTGTACATTGTATTGCCTGGTGTCGTTGTTTTATCTATCATTAAGGCTCATCATATTAGCAGGAATTAGAAATAGGATAGATGTTAATATCCCTATTTGGAAATTGGAGAAAATAATTCTGATAGAAGACACTGGATGACCTGTGATCCCTGAAGGCATCTTTGTGTAATATAACTAGAACCAAATGCCTGACTCCTAAATCCCTAGTGCTATTGTCTAAACTTAGTGACTCTGATTCTTCTATATAACTTCATTAGCCCTAGACCTTTCTCCCTTCTCAGCCAAGCATGGCTGTCCATCACAGAATATTTATTTATAGTCTATAGGTCTTTACATTTGCCCCCTCATGTCTTTCCTCATTGCGTTTGGTTCTTTTCCGGCCCTACCTCAATATCTGTCACCTCGTAATATTTTAAGTATCTTCTTACCAGGCTCTCTGCTTCCAGACTACTAACCCTCCTATACAACACTCCATTTTCCTGCCTGGGTAATCTTTCTATATCATAAATCTGTCTGTGATGCATTACTTACCAGGCAATTTCCTATCACCCCAAGAGGCCATACTCTTTAGAAGAGAACAAAGAATCATCTTGATTAGTCCTGTTTACCTCTCCAGCTTCCAGTCTAACTATTCCCTACCCCTTGCAAACTTCAATCCAGCAGTGCTGCCCCCTTTCAGTTATCTTAATGCATGAGCGTGTTTTAAAGGCTGTTCACTGGTGTATTTTGGTCTCTGAAATAACTTCTCCACTGTCTCCCTGATTCATTCTTAAAGGGCCAACTTATGAATATTAAATTTTTGTTTTATGTTTCCACTTCCACACATTCCTGCCACAGAAATGGTGTTACTTTAAGCATACCTCTGTTCATGTATTTATACCACAGAATAATTCTTGCATGAATATAAGAATCACTGAGGTCAAGAAATTTTTCCTATGAATATAAAGGAGGAAATTGTACTTTGATATGTTTAACAAATGAATCCAGTCTGGCATAGACAATTTTTACATTGGATAGAAAATCATGTTTTTAAGTGTGTGTTTTATTTCTAAGTTATTAAAGTATCTAAATAAGGTTTATTCAGTTAGCTTAAATTCAACAACAAAATCACATAGAATATCCAATTTAAAAAGTATTCTCTCCATCATACAAGTTTCTTTTCAAAATTAGCTATTCGGAAAATAAAATAAAATAAAAATCAGTTATTCGGGTAACTATATTGAAAATGTCTTCTTTACTTTGAAGAGGTGGATTGTATGATTAGTTTTCTAATATCTGCCAGTAGCACACTACCAGCAGTAAATATTGTTGTCTCTACAGTTGCTGACAGAGATGTTCACAGATACACTGAAATAGAAGTGTCAGTTCAGACCTTTTCTTGTTTATTTATTCTAGTCGTATTGCCTTATGGTCACACCACAGTTTCCTTAAAGGAACTTTCTTAGGGCTCTTTGCATTTTACAAGGGCTAATTAAGGTACATTAGATGGTATGATGCATAAAACCCACTTAATCAGACATTCACAAACTTTAAATGTCTCAATCCACTGCTAGCGAATAAATACGAATACTGCCTCAATCTTTCCTCATTGTTGCATCCCAGCTTCCATGAAGACACTTCACTTTCTGCAGTGACAATGCAACTATTTGGCCCACGTTCCTAGTGATGACACCAGTCTCTCTCTGTCTCTGTTTCTTTCTGACTCTCTCTCTGTCTGCCTCTCTCCCTCTCTGTACACACAAACACACATCTATATGTGTATATACACACAAACATATATGTATATGTGACACGTTAATAGGTCCTGTCACATATGCCTGACCACTTATCTGGAAGCTAGAGCAGGTAACATAGAGCCTCGGGAGGAGGAAGAAAGGATGTGGATGCTTAGAGCTTAACAGAAACTTCAGACTTAAGAAAGATAGGTAAAGGGGATCTGCAGCGCTTTTTTAGGGTAGGATATAAAGAAATGCTCAGGGAGGAAGTCCTATATAGAAATTAAGAGAGTCAAAAATGAACTGGGGGAGAACTCTAATAAATGGTTCATTTTTGATCAAAGCAAAATCAGTTTTTTACTTGAATGTCCTCTGTTACTAACCTCTTTAAGACGTAGTGTACATACTTGAAGAGCCCCAAGAGAGCATGAGGGAATTGCTCATATATGAGAGTTGAAGGAATGGGAGGCGGTCATTAAACAGCACACACATGATTTTTAAGGACAAACATGCATGAAATTATAAAAACACTGCCTTGAACAAGAATGTTGATCACATCTAACATGTATCGGGATATTGTTTTTGGCTCTTCTGTTGATGGCCTTTCCTTCCCCTGAATATATCAATTTAGTAATACTCATGCTGACGCATTCCTGATAGACAGATGGAAGAACCACAGAGGAGCTGGGATTATTTGCTGCTTCTTTGTCTGTGTCTTTGTGTCTGTGGCCAAGTTGGGACACTATGATTAATCTGAGATACAGATGTCAGCTGTGCAATCAGTGTCTGACTCTGGCTGGCTGACAGGCTGATTTGGCTGTGCAGGTGATAGTTTTCATTTGCTTGGGCTTGTGTAAGTACCTCCCTCCTCGCCAGGAAGGAGAGGGTCTCTCTGTGGCAATTCAAGGACGATATTCATTCCCCAGACTCTAAGGATGTAGAGACCAGAGATCAAGCTACTGCTTATGGGATTTTTTGTAGTTTCCAGCAACTAAAGTGGAGGTTTAATGAAGACTTGTTAAATCAATATAGACACATATGAACCTTCTACTTTCACTCCAAATAACTAATTTCCAAATGAGAGGAATAATTCATGTGATCTATTTAAAATGGAAACATATTTGGTTTCTAGTCATGTACCTGCCACTTATAAGCTGTGAGACTTTATGGCAAGTTAAATATAGCATTCTGAACCTCACATCCAAATAGGTATGACAGTACCTACCTGAGACACTGTTGAGATTACTAAAATGAGATTATGCACAAAAATTCATAGGGCTCACAGTGGGCACTTAATAAATGTTAATTATCCTGTCTCTTTTCTCTACTCCTTTCTTAGATTGTGTAAAACAACCCACAAATATGTGTTCAAATAAAAAATAATAACAACAACAACAATAATAAGATCGTTTATTATGAGCCCATACTGAGCTAGTGCTTTGTTTATATTATATTTAATTTCCCCAATAACACTATAGGTAGATAATATTATTATTATCCCCATATTATAGGTAAGGCAAATTAAACAAAGTGGTAGATTAAAATCCAACTTTAACTGTTTGCTCTTTATAGCTCTAAAGCAGATGCCGGTTATGCTGCCCTATGTTAAGGCCATATTTTTAATGTTAAATAACAAATTAAAAACTGTTTATAATTTACCTGTTACTCTCCAACACCTGGGCGTGAATGAAAGTGCAAAGACCCCCATGAAAATAAACACAAGTACACATAGCTGTTGAGTAACCCTGCAATTACAAACAAAAATTACAAAGCATCAAGCATCAATATTATTTCTGTTCTCAATAGAAAACCTGAAAGCTTCTTAAAGGTGGGACTCAGTCACTGATTTGCCAGCCAGTAATCCAGCTTGTTCACAGACATAAAATACTTCGCTTTTAGCTCTGTCATCTAATCCCCTAGAAAACTGGATGATTGCCCTTAAAACTAGGCCCTGGTGCTACACTCACTTAACTATACTACATGGTCATCTCAAAAGAGCTTCTAGTTTCAGGTAAGTCTAAAAAATTGGAGGTTGGCTAAAAAACAATTAAAATAATCTTCTGCAATGCTTTGCTACCTCAGTTGTATTTATTCCTTCCTGCTGACCTCTCTCACTTAACAGCAGGATTTTCCTCCTCCAGAGTCAACCACTCCCACTGTTCGTCCTTCTCTTCTAAGACTTCTATCAGTTTGCTGCATATCCTTGTCCTTGAGTTGCCACCCCCTTTCAGGTAACTGCATAGCAAATCTGTGCTAAAACAAATTTAATTCCAGTCCTTGTTCTATCACTGACTGTCTCCGCTTTTTGTCTCTGTTCTCAACGTCTTCAGATATAGTTTAAAGGTCTTTAATGAAATGATTCCTAAGTCTAATGTAGTTTATTATTCAAGCCCTAACCCTTCTACACAGCTTCCTCCAAGTCATCTGACAGCTCCCTCTTCAAGTCATCTGACACCATCTCTGTCATTTCGTTGCCCCCATCTCAGTTAACAGCGCCCACTTTTCTTGCTAATAAAGGCTATTGCCTTTCCTTCTCTGTAAAAGTTTCCTTTTTTTTTTTTAATCTCTGTAACATTCTATTCTTGGTTTCTCCACATAACTCTAATTGGTCTATGGTGTTTACTTTAAGCTCCTATGATATTCCGAAAATTCTAGAGACTAAATATTCAGGTATTGGCTATGAGGTGATACAAGAAAGCTCAGTGGTCAAAAGAATTTTGACTCATCCTGCCTAACCATGGTTTTGCCTAAAGTCCCATGAGCAGAGAGCTCATCAGTAATGGTAACACCTGTAAGGGCATGGTGCTTTAACAGTTCCTACACAGCTTATCACTAGATCATTAGTACAATATATGTGGCAATCTATAATATGAAGGAGTAGTTTAGGATATGCTGAAGTTCAGGAAGCAGAAATGAAACCACCATTATCAAAAGATATCTTTGGAGATTTTATAATCTGCATAGCATTCAATATATAGGTACACTTTTTTTCTTTCCGTTATGACTGTATAGTGTAATGAGAAAACCACAATACTAGTTATCAAAAAATCCAGGCTCCATCCAGCCTCTGCTTGTCTTGTTCTAACTATGTGACTTAAGGCAATTTAATACAATAAATTCTATAAGTATTTTTAATGCCTGTCATGTACAAGAAACATGCTAGGTACTGCCAAAGATATGAGGAGAAGCTAACAAAAATCTTTTCCCTCAGAGCTTTTACATTCAATTGGAAGGAAGGAAGGAAGTCCCATTCCCTTCCTGTGATGGTCAGAATGTATCATTTCAAAGATACCTTCTAGCATCTTCAATCTATTCTTTGATCTAAGAAATGAAACATAGAGAAAAATGTTCTCTTTTTTGCTTTTTTATTTGTTTTTTATCATTTTTTGAATTTTTTTTTTCTTCTGTGTGTTTTTGTCTGTGGTTTTCTTGCTGTGTTATCGGAGAAGTCAAGGATTCTGTAAGAGCCAGATAAGTTTATACTGGAAATATACCCTGAGAGCCCTCCTAATCCTACCCAACTATCTTTCTTCTGTGTTATTGTTGATTACAGGGAGGTTTCATGTGAAGAAACGTGTGGTGTGCCTAACACCCATCCTTGTGCCTAGGAAAAGCTTGTGTATCTAGTCACCAATCCTATCCTTATTTGTAGAAGCAGGACATGGGCCATGGTGCTCTGGGTAGGTGGGAGCCCAGACTGTGCTTCACATCTAATTCTGTAGACAAGGACTTAATTAAGCAAGCATTCCACACACTGGGGCTGAAATCAACAGAACTGAAGATTTTCAGCATCACCACTGCTGAAAACATAGTTAAAAGTAGCAGCTAATCCCTCCCTTCTCAGTTATTTCCTGACACCCTATTTTAAAAATATTGGAACTTTGAAACAGTGTTAATTCTGAAAGTGCCACTCGACTTCCAAAATTATGTACTTGCTCTCTTCTTAAATTATACGACTTAGAAGAAATATGTGTTAAACAGACACACTGGGAATTGTAGCGGCAGGAGTGTGGTTGTAGAGAAAAACTGCCTTGCCTCCAAGCCAGGAAGTTGGCCTTCAATCCTCCTGAGAAAATAAATGAGAGAACATTCTTCTCACCTTCATCTCCAACCTCTGGGACTATACTTGGTGAGAAGTGAGATTTGCCAGAAAACAGACACCTCCTCAGATTATCCCATGACTTTTCCTGCCTGGTGAAGATCTACATCCCTCCCAGCACAGTTACACCCTTGGAAGGAAGATTCACAAAGGCAGCCATCTGTCGGGGAGATAGATGCCCTGTGTTTACTCTGAAACTGCCTCCTTCCAGACTTGCCCTTGAGATGTTTCCCAGTCTGGAATGTACTGCAGTTTGCTGCTGTGTGGGTGTGCTCAGACTGCATTTCACATGAACTCGTATGTCAACCCGTCATGATAAATGCCTGTGATTTTATGGTCATCTTGACAGGATTTGAATCCTGGTCCTGCACTTGCTATCAAGATGGACTTTGTTATTTAGCCTTTCTGAGCCTCAGTTTGCCCGTATGTAAAATGAATATCAGAATGCCAATTTGTTAGAATGATCATTAGAGTTCAGTGATATGCTGCAGGTGAAGTGACTAGCACTCTACCTAGCAAACAGTTTGCACTTACTAAATGTTACTTATTCCAGGCATTCTGTTGATGCCAGTGTCTGGAAGGATCGAGGGTGTTAGGACGGCATCACTGGTGTAGTCATCTCAGGCTCCAGGAGAATAGGAAGCAGCTGGAAAATATGATCTCCCCACACCTTCCCTTCGCTAACTCATAGAACCAGAGCCTTGGGGATGCGTAAGGCCAACCTCAGAGATGAGGACAATTCATCATGCGGTGCCAGCTCTTCCACCCCTGTTTAACAGCACAGGCTGGTTGGGAAATTCTCCACATTGGCAGGGTCGGTTCTCATGAGGCCAGACCACTTGGCAGAGCTCCCAGGGCTATCAGGCCACTGTATTTATCTTAAGAAAATCTCTGGAAGCTTGCTGATTTAGAGGGAGTCCATACTGTCCCAGCAACAAGACAGCTGTCAGAAGGATGTTCTGTGCTATATAAATTAAATCATTTCATCCCACAAATTACAAAATATTCACTGTACATTCTTTCCAGTGGTGAGATGGTAGAATATCATAGATGAAGTTCTGGTGAACTTTTAATTGGCAAATGATAACTCCTGATTTGTTTCAAATGGGACATTTACATCCCAGTGACATGATATTGCAGAGATGTCGAGTGGAGTGTCAAGTGGTACTCTAGCCTAACGGGCAACAAGAGGCAAAGGAAGCACTTGGAAGATGAACGTGATTAATGCTTTCAAGATACTGCCATTTAAGGCTTGATGCATTTGCTATTAGGCACAGAAGAATTCTCTTCTATAGAAAAAAGGATTTCTTTATTTTCTTGGGAAAATAAATAATCACCAGATGTCGTCTTTTCAGATTAAATGTTTCAATTCTTATCAGACAGCCAGCACCTGGGGAAGGCCAACATGACGGCATATAATGGCTCCAAATAGCACAGATAAATTTAGAATTTTCACTCATGAAAAGTGGTGTGATTCCTCTGGCTGTTACAACTGATTGTGTTCATGTTCTAAGTTAAAACGTATTGTACACCAGCATCCTTTGGTCTCTGTGGAGATCACTCACATTTACTTTCACTGTCTGTCATTTTACTTTATCCCCATCCATCTCCTACCTACCCTCCTGCTTCCCTGTCCCCCCTCCTGCTTACTCACTTGTTTTTACCTACTCTATTCACGTCTTTGAATGCATGTAGGTGTTAGTAAGTTTGTCAGCCTGTGTATTTGTTACGGTATCTCTGTGGGTTTATCTACTTGAGCATGTACTTACCTGTATGTAAGTGGACTTAAGAAATCTCAGCCTACAGTTGGATAGCCACCTGAATCTCAAATTCCTCTGTCCGTTAACCATATGTTTCTGGCATTATTCCATATCATATCAGGTGGGAGAGTAATCCTTCTTGAGGATTAATTTTGCATAGTTCACTTCTGCTGGATTTGGAGCAAAGTGCTTCCCCCCCTCTGTTTTCTTTTTTTAAAAAAATTAATTAATTTTTGGCTGCATTGGGTCTTCGTTGATGCACACGGGGTTTCCCTAGTTGCGGCGAACAGGGGCTGCTTTTCATTGCGGTGTGCGGGCTTCTCATTATGGTGGCTTCTCTTGTTGCCGAGCATGGGCTCTAGGCACATGGGCTCCAGTAGTTGTGGCGCGTGGGCTCAGTAGTTGTGGCTCGCAGGCTCTAGAGTGCAGGCTCAGGAGTTGTGGTGCACGGGCTTAGTTGCTCTGCAGCATGTGGGATCTTCCCGGATCAGGGCTCGAACCCGTGTCCCCTGCATTGGCAGGCGGATTCTTAACCACTGCGCCACCAGGGAAGCCCCCTCCCTCTGTTTTCTTATCTATCTCCTTAGTAAAGGGAACAATGGGAAGAGCAACCACAAATTTAGGATCAAAGAGCCATCTGAATTTTGATTTCAGTAATTGTTTTCAGGACAGCAGGAATCCCACGTGTCACAGATGTATTAGTTATGGTATCGCAACGTAGAACAGAAAGGAAGCATAATCACTCACTTCCTCCACCATTAAACCACGTAGCACGGACACCCAGGGCTGAGCTGGACTTTGAGAACTCATCGTTCCATTCCAGCTTTTCTGACACAAAGGCAGCCTTATACACTTATTCCTTGTGCGATACATGTCAGGCACACCAAAATACCTTTAATTCTGTGAGAACATAAAAGAATTTTCTAATTCTTAAACTGTTTGAATGTTTCCAATAAAATGAAGTCTATAATTATCTAAAATAAAAGAGAAAGAATAATACACTATCTCAAAACTTAAATTGAGTTCCTACCATGTACCAGACCTCTTTCTATACTTTTCTTCTCAATACTCAATCTTTATAACCATTCTGCATGGCGGTATTACTTTGGAAAGTTAGCATGGTTAAGTGACTTTCCTTATGCTCTCTACCTATTAAGTGGCTGAGCAAGAATAATAGCTATAACCGTTCTATCAGTAGTCGTCTACTAGCTAGGAGTACAGTGGGTACAGAAGTGAATTTCCTGTAGCTTTCTTCCCTGCCTAGGGCTTAGTAACATGTTAGTTACTTTTCATCTTTTATTCTCAAGTTAGGACTCTAACTCCTGGAATTCAGGATCCATGTAAAATTCAACTTGATATCAAATACAGTATATAGCTCATAGTAGGTATTTAATAAACGTGCATTGATATTGACTCTTCCTGTTTCTTAAAGAACGCTTTATATCTCTGCTTTCTTTTCTTCTCTTCTTAATTGACTTTCTTCTCTCATTTCTTATTCCTATATAATCTCCTTTCCCTAACTCAATGGGTCAGAATTACTTAATTGTATGAAGTTTGTAAAGTTTTTAGCCATGTTTATGGAAAGCATCAAATACATCGAAACAACATACCTATAAGTTAAAAAAAAAAAAAGTAACTATTGGGAGTAAGTATTTTTGATCCTCTGAAAAAACTCCCTATAAAATAAAGTGTATGAATAATAAAAATTGTGCTGATAAAATTTGTTCAATATATAGAATATTTCTAGAATTACAGTCTATTTCTAGGGAACAGAACTTTAAATTCCGGCTGCTTATATGCTCCACATATTTGTAAAGTGCCTACTCTGTGCCAGATTGTGTGTTTGGGTCAGACTATAGAGAACAAAGACATGGTTTCTACCTTTAAGCAAATTAAGGTTGAATGACCATATTTTGGGAGGATTAGATATGTGATGTCTGGATATATGTGAGCCAACTATTGAATTGTCATGCAAGAAGTTCTGTGACAGAGATTATGCTGGTATTTTGGAAGAACAGAATAATGGTGTCTAATTGAGACCCTGAATCAGGAAAGTTTGCCTAGAGAAGTTGGCACATGAAAGGAGGTTTAAAGAACAAACAGTGGTATTTGGTTCCATAGAAAAGAGAGAGAGAAGAGGAAGTTAAGAATTGAATAACTCTCAAGGTTCATTCTTCTGCATTTCACAGAGTTAGACTTGACTTAATTGAATTTGCTCTTTTTCCAAACTAGCTTCTTTAAAGACATGCATGAACTATTTCTATTACTATTTTTGTTCTTTTAGTTTGTAAGACTATGAATGAATTCACAATATAATTTTTCAAAATCTTAGCCCAACCTCCTAATTCTTCCCAGTTAAGTGAAATATTGGAGTGGGTTCTCAAATTGTAATGTTTTAAGTTTTGATATTTTTAATTAAAGTTCAGCTGCCATGCAGTCTGAACCAGTTTAACAAAGCTTTGCCTTAGTCAATATCCATGACTCCTTTTATTGAAAAGATAAGACTCGTAATTAGCATGCAAACTATCGAAAATAGAGTCTCTAGGTTAATTAAAAATAATTTCTCCTCTTAAAATGGTTAACTACAGTTCTTGAAGTTTGCATATCCCATCTGATTGCTCCAAGATGCATTTTTCACAAATAGAACACAAGTGAACGCCAGCTCAACTCATCCCAAATGATGTTACAAATTAGTGTATTCGAGATTAATGTGGTATTGAAGTACATATAAATAAACATTTGTTATTGCACTGTAACAGGATTTAGATTTATAATCTTTAAAATGCAAAACCAGCAAAGAACATTTGCAACAACTTTATCTAGTTTAACACCATAACAAGTATAATTAGAGCCTAAACATCCATATTAATGAGGAGACTGGGGTTAGATAATGGATATGGAAAAGGGAAGAAGGCAGAAAATCCCTTTGGCTGCAGATGCCCAGATCCTGAGAGATTAGCTCATATGATCTTCACGTCTGTTGAAATACTTAACACATTTCACCTTATACCAACTCGAGTCTTTGTCCACGTTCCACTACCAGCTGGATGTATGAACTTGGGTGGGTCATTTATTTTTTTCTGTAACTGCTTTGTGTGATCTCTTAAGTTTCTTCTTCTGTTATGTATTTAATTCTGATAGGTACCTCCTGTCTAAAAGATGATTGGACAGGTTGTGTAAAATGTTAAGCTGCTACCAGGAAATGAGCCATAAACTCTGGCAGGTATAATCACTCTTTCAAAACTTTGGGAATTATCCTTTATGCCTTAAAAATGCACAGAGTTGGCAAGTAGGTTTCTATTTGTATGCCATGTTTGTTGTACTGGTTGCCCAGAACGCTGTTATCCTTATTAATTCTAAGGTCTAGATAAGTCTTGAATCAGCTGTAATGTTCAGTAGCTGAACTTAAACTCCTGCATGAATTGCAGGGGGAGCTAAATGGGCCTCAAATCATTAAACAGTCTCTTCCCCCAGTGCCTCACAAAAGCAAAGTCAGAGCCTCATAGGATTCCCATGTGGATAAAGAACCAACAAATATGAAATCACAGTCAAAGATCACTTAACACACAAGGAAAGAAGTCACATGAGCAAAATTCGGTAACACAGCATTCATAGAATTTCACATATTAGAATTATCAGCTACAGTATATAAAGCACCTGTGCATGAAATATAAGAAAATGAACCAGGAGGAAATATCCATGAGATAAGAAATAGTGAGAGAAGAAAATGATAAGAAATTTCTTTAAATTTTAAAAAATATTGGCTATGTAAAATAATAACATGTCTGATTTGGGGGATAACCAAAGAACAAAAGTACAATACTCTTAAATAGAATTGTAAGTGAAACTGGAGTTTATCTGCCTCAGCAAAAGGTTTGGGTTTTAGCAGCCATGTGGGAAAAAGAGACATGGTGTACACCCTGATCCTGTGGAGAGATAGAACTGAGAAACCTGAAAAAAGTTAAGAATTTTAAGGGTTACATAATGACTAAAAGTATGATAGGAAAAAAATATATGCCTGACATAAATGAGAAACAAGAAGGAAACATTTCTTTTGCCTTGGGTCCCCTAAGAAATTGAAACCATAAGCCTATTTTCCTTCAAAGAAAAGAAACTCAGGTCAATAAAATTAACTTAAAGTTAGCCTGAATTAGCAGCATTCTGGAGTCCTAACAAAACCAAATAAAAATAATTTCTAAAAGGTATACCCTCAACCTAGGGCTCACTGGATTCTCACGTATCAAATTCCAATGAACATGACTTAATAATCCAAAATTACCAGGCATGCTAGGAAATAGCTCACACTGACAAAAAAAAAATCAGTGTAAATATCATGAACAGGGGAAAAAACACAATTAGACCTTAGCCACCAAAAATATCAGAGAGAATACATAACTACATATAAAATAATTAAAGACGTAAATCAAAAACGAGAACAAGGTTGTAGAAAACTACTAGACAGGAAAACAAGTAAACAAAGCTTCTATTAATGAAAAACATAATTATTGAAATTAAGACTGTCAGTGAATTTGATAACAATGTAGATAAGATATAAAGAGAAAATTAGCAAACTATATACCCAAATAAATTACTCAGAATTAACCAAAGAGATATTACTGGTTGGAATTCAAAATGGTATAGCCATGTTGGAAATGTTTACCAGTTTATCATGGAGTAAATCATACAGTTACCTTACAACCCAGCAATATTACTCTAAGGTAAATATCCAAGAGAAATAAAAATGTATATCAATATGAAAACCTGTATGCAACTATTTATAATGGCTTTATTTATAATGGACAAAATCTAGGATCAGTTCAAATACCAATATTTAATCAATAGGTAAATGCATAATTCTGATAAATACATATAATCAAATATTACTCAGAAACAAAAAGGCATAAACTGTTGATACAAGCAATGTCACAGATGAATCTCAAATGAATTAAACTAAATGAAAAATCTATATGTTTACATTTATATGACATTCTTAGAAAGGCAAACTATAGTAACAGATAATATATTGGTGGTTGCTAAGGATGAGGGGTGAGAGAGCAGGTTGACTACAAAGAAAAATAAGGGAATTGGGGGGCAATGAAACTTTTATACATTTTGATTCAGTGGTGGTTGCTTTACTATGCCCTTTTTGAAACACATAGGACTTATACTATATAAAGGGTGAATTTTGCTGTATGTAAACTAGGCCTCAAAAAATAAAAATGTATAATGTAAAATATAAACAGCAGAAGTCAGTGAGTTATAAAGAGGATGGCTACATAATAAGAAAAGTAACAATTCTCTAAAGAATTAAACCGGGAAATTAAACTAATCTTTTGACATTGCTCTTAATAATTGACCTCCCTCCAAAAAAAGGAATGTGAAAAATAAAGTAATAGTACAATTAATAATTATAATTGAGCAAACATGTATAGCACGATATTGGCCATGACCCTAGAAGGAAAGAGATGGCACATTCATGTGGGTTAATTGAGTAGGGAGTTAAGGGAAACCAAGAAGGGATGATGAAGTTTTCCAGGAGCTAGCTATAGCATGGAACCAAACTACCTCTGAATGTAAAGAAACAAGTGGAGGAGAGTCTCCCTGAGCCCAGTAATGTGTAGCTATAGTGGTAGCTGAAGAAGACAGCTATCTGACCGAAGCTGTGGCCTTCCGTGGGGAAATCTGTGGCCTCACAGTGAGAGAGGATTAAACATCCTACCGTGCTCTCCTCTTGATGTAGTCCAAAGAGATTAGTCTCCTTGGGCTCAAAAGGGTAAAAAAAGTTAGAGATAAGGGTAAGGAATGTTAGAGGTTGCCCTATCTACATGGGCAGAGACCATACAACATGAGAACACTGTACCCAACAATTAGCTAATATACAGTCTTTATAAACAGATAAGGGACAGTTATAACATTTATTGCATATTGGGCTTTACAAAGTCTCAATAAACATTAAAGAATTAGAATTACAAAGAACCCATTTTAATCGTATACAATTTTTAGACAGCAAAAATAAAAGATGAATTAAACTTTCCATAGAATAGAAAATTAAAAATAGTCTAAGTAATTAGTGGTCAGAGAAGATATTAAATGGTGATTTGATAATTTTTAACTAAGTTATGATCGAAATGCTCCATACCCAAATTTGTAGCATGCAGCTAAAACAATGTTGAAAAGGGATTCTAGAATAAAAGAAATGGTAAAATGAATGAGTTAAATTTCCAATTCAACAAATTAGAAAAAGAAAAACGGAATTAACCTAATGAAAGTAGGTGGAAGAAAATGAATAAATATAAGAACATAAATTAGAGAAAGAGAAAACAAAGCTAAGATAAGAAGTTATCCACAAGACCAAATGTTAAGTTCTGTGGAAAAAAAAAAGTTAGTGGAATTTATCTCCATTTTTGGGGTATCCTACCATGTGCACAGTAGCATAATCTCTCTTCACTCCTCATAATTTTGCCCTCGGAAATGTGGAATTATTTAGTGAATTTGGAAGGGTAGCTGTCTACAGATAGACAGTGTCTCTGTGTCTCTCTCTTTCACTCAGTTCTGTGCTAGACTCATGGCCACAGGGGATGCAAAATGGAAAAGAAAACTAAGAAGTTATGAAGATACTAGAATCTAAAGAAAGGCACCAAGTTCAAAATATCTGATAAGCAGAGCTGCTGTTACACAAATGCCACTCTGTAGGAGAAATGATTGTGTGTATAGATTCCCTCTACTCCCCACCATTTACAGAAAGTGCACTTGCCCAAATTAACATCTTAATGAGCATTTTAAAATCATGGGTCATGGATTCTGAACTACTTGAATGTTGCTAAGACTAAAGAAAGATATTCTCTATTAATGTTCTCTCAACAGTTACCGTTGAGAATGTGCTATGATCTTCAGCAACTCTGAACACTGACGTCTGGGAATATAATTTTGCCTGGGATAACTGCTCTAGGACTTTGTGTTATTTTGGTGGGTGTGGAATTGGTGTCATCACATTCTTAGATGCCCTGTTAATGATATGGATTCTAAAAATAAGCAACCTCAGAGATTTGGCATTGATCATTTTAACTTCCAGGGACTCAGAGGAGTCCTACCAGTTCCACTGGAAGATAGTCCAGGTTGAAGCTGCTGAAGAAATTATATTAAAACTGTATTGAGAGTTTATTATATCTCAGGCACTCTTTTAAGGACAGATATTACTTTATGTAAAACTCATTATCTTCATCAGGTGGATATGATTATCATTTCCATTTTGCAGATTGGATATCTGAGAGAAATAGTCATCCAATTATCAAGTAATGTCCACAGGATTCTAATCTAGGTGATCTGATCCAGACTGTGCTTTTATCCACTATTTTTTTTTTTAGGTTTTTTAATTAAGAGTTTTTAAAAACATCTTTATTGTAGTATAATTGCTTTACAATTTATCCACTACTTTTGATCACTGAGACAAATACAACTGAGCTTTGAAATTCAGCAAAAATAAGAAATTGGGGTGGACTTTTATTTCTTTGCACTATTAATACAGAAGAACAATATAATTTAATTTTGGATCTACAAATGTTTTGGCCTTTGGGGTTTGACTTGCAAGGGAATTTAATAGTTGGATATAGGGGACTTTCCTGGTGGTCCAGTGGTTAAGACTCCATACTTCCACTTCAGGAGGCATTGGTTCAATCCCTGGTCAGGGAACTAATTGATCCCACATGCCGTGCAGTGTGGCTAAAAATTTTAAAAAAATAGTTGGATCTGTTTTCTCCCAGGGAATTTGATGATGGCAGGGGACATATCTATATCTGTAACATCTGTATATCTATCTGAAACACCTCTGTGTTGATGGAATTCTATTATTATTGTGACTTTATGTAATATATTATTGAAATATATTTATGACGTCATTTGGTCCCATTGAAGACCTTTAAGAAAGTAGCATAATTTGAGAAGGGAAATAGAGTAAAGAGTGACTTTTTAGCCTTGAGTACAGAGAGGTCTTAGAGATGATGTAGTTAATGCACTCTTCTGACCCATATCTAAAGAGAAAGCCAAATAAGCCGTTGTTAAATGCATCATGAAGTATTATTTTGATGGACAGCTAATCTCTTCTAAAGAGGGAGGTAGCATTGTTTTAATGGTCAAGCCAAGAAGTTAAAAGAACAAAACCTGGGGAATATTGGAAGTGGTGATGCTTCTGCCTTACTCTTAATGATTACTTCCATGTAAAAGGAGATCTTTGGGCATAATTCTCTTGGCCTCTTGCTATTTACTTATTCACTCTGCCCAAGGGCAGGTGGAATATCCTTATCTGATTGGTAGATTGGAAGGAGAACGTGGGCCTGTGTGGCCAGCAGATTCCTTTCTTCCTAAGAAACAGGCAGAGAGCAGGTGATATATGTTGTGTTTTGGATTTCTGTGAGTAGCTCTGTCTCAGGGATGGAGGCCTGCTTCTGTCTAGTACTGCTGGAAGGGTAAGTCTTTTCACTGCAGGATTCAGTAATAGGAAGTCTACCTTCTTGTAGGTAAAAGAAACACTATTTAATATCAGCATTAACATTTCACAATGTTTATTTTGTTTTTCATATGCCTCCTTTGTCTTATTTTTGAAGTGGTTTAGTACTCACGCAAGTAAAAGGAAAGCAAGTTATTGCCTCCCTACCAAATAACCCAACAACAAACTACTGACATGATTGATGGATGTGGGGAGGGAGGGAGGGAGGGAGGGAGAGGGACGGAGAGAGAGAGAACTTATGAGGCTAACTCAGAACCAGAATCATGCTGATTTGTACCATAGAATTCCAGAAAACCTCAGGAGCTCTGAAACTCACCTTGGATAGGTCTAAAAGGGAGGGTGCAATATGGAGTTGAGAGAGTAGAATTGGTCGAATATTTGTATAAAAATTCAGCTGGGTAATGGCTCCATTCTCAAACCATTGGAAGATAAAAATTAAATGAGAGAGAACCAGATTTGTGGACACCAAGCACACGTGAGGCCTGAAGTAACATACTGAAAACAGAGGGATTAATTGAAAGTTTTCTTCTTAGAAGATAAACACCTCACTCCCCTATTTCCTACTTGGATTCAAGAAAATTTTGGTAGCTAAGTTTTTTCCTCCCAAGTAAGAAATTGAGTGTTTATGGAGAGACTGATCCAGTTAAGAAAACAGTAATAATAAATCTGTCAATTGGGGATTTACCCTTAATTAAATGGCCCATCCAGGCCATCCTGCAGTAAATCCAAGCACTGAAAACACCTGCCTCCAGATAACTTCTGATGTTTTACTCTTAAATAAGAACAGACAGTTAAGAATCACTGGACTCTTAAAGTAAGCCGATAGCATGCAAACAAAACAAACAAAAAGGAGGAAAACCAGAGTAGGAGGAAAAAATGAAGGCAGGAGGAAAAAATTCATACACACAGATAAAGGATAAATTACTTCCATAATTAACATTAATGTTAAATCCCTTCATTAAAAAGAACTGAAATTACAAACCAGGATATTCATAAAGTAATATAAAACAACTCTCTTTTCTTTCCTCAAATCTTAGAAATTAAAAATATAATATTAGAAATGAAAAAGCTAATAGAAATTTTGGAAAATAAAAGTCTCAGAAATCTACCAAAAAGTAGAAAAATAACAGCAAAAATAAAAAGATAATAGGAAAGGTAAGGTAATAAAGTTAGAGAATCAGCCGCAAAGTCTAAAAATCCAAATATAGAAAGCTTCTGTTGATGAGAACAGAGAACACAGAGGGTAGGAAATTATGAACAATTCAAGAGAAGTACTGAAAACTGAAAATAACAGTTTGCTGATTAAAAACACCTACCAAGTGCCCAAGCTTATATGACAGTAGAGCAGACTCATACCAACACACATTACTGCAACATTCTAAAAACAAGACAATAAGAGATTATCAAAGTTTCCAGAGAGGGGGAAAAAAACCCTCATTACCTGAAAAGCAATAAGAATAAAAATCAAATTAAATTTCTTGCACAGCACTAGAAACTTGACTCTAATGAAACATTGCTTTCAAATTTAAAGGACAAATTAATTCTACCTAAAATTCTATCCTCAGGCAAGCTGCTAGTCAATTTACAAAATCTCTGAAAATTTACATCCTAAGTGCTTTTTCTAGGAAGCAATGGGAATAAACCATTGAAGAGGGAGATGTGTGTAATTCAGGAAATAGGGGCTGTAACTCAAAAGAGAGAACTTTTCATAATGATGGTGAAGGGAGATGCCACATTGACCACTATGCAGTTGGCCTAGAGAAAAACCAGTACTAAATGGTTTCAATACTGCAGAATTGAAGTCTCCAAGGAAAAGATGAGTCTGACATAACAATCGATGTGTGGAAAACATTCAGAGAAGATAAAGAACCCTAAAAATCACCTGAAAACACAGCCAGAAAAATATTCTGAATTGTCACCCTAATTTCTTTTGACCTCCCCTAATCAGGTACTTCCTATTTCATGTTTTGGGTTTCTACCATCGTAGTCAGAACCTGATGAACAGAATTTTTCCTACTTGTTTTTCCCTTCCTTAACTCTGCATCAGAAGCTGTCTGTGCTTATCCCTTTTGCTGTATGACAGGGAATTAGTCAGAAAAATAAAATAAAATAACATAAAATAAAACTTAAAAGCTCTGCTACCAGTTAGCTAGCTAACAAGGTGCTAGGATCAATATTTGTACTAGCGTAATTAACTTTATTATTAAGAAGCTTCAGAAAATTTGTACAGAAGGAATTGACTACTGGTATTTTAAAGCTTAGCAGCACTATGGTGATAGGGGAAAATATGATGAAGATTTTGAGTACCTCTCAAATTTCAGAATATAGGTGACTACCTGCCATACATATACGCAGGTAGAGAGCTTTCTTATGGGGAGCTATGCCAGGCTCTCAAAGGGATCACTATTAGTGCCTAGGATAGCTTCATGGCTATCTGTGCCAAGGTTGAAGTGGAATAACACAGCTACAGATGTGAACATCAAAGAAAAAGAACACATTTATTTGCTCTGCCCTCAAGCACTATAAATGCAACTTGGGAGACACTCCTCTGCATCCAGGAAACAGGCTCATTGGGTTGATTTGCTGTCCTCCTCATCTGTCCTTCCTCTGACAGAGGCCCCAGAACTGCTCATAGAGTTTTCACAAAGAATTATTCATCATACTTTTTTATTATTTTCACGTAACTCAGGACTTCATTATCAAATCTTTTTTTTTACTAGCTATATTTCTTATAATACATTAGTTATTGTTTAATATGTAGGTGTGGCTGCCACATGCTCTTAAAGACAGAAAGCATGTTTGGATCTCTTGTTTCTCTTGATGTGAAACCCAACCTAGTCATTGGTTTTCCTTCTTTGAGCATTCCTGTTTTACCTTTCCATCTCAACATAAATACAATCAGCATTTTTATCACCTTTGTATTAAATTTTCATCCTCAAAGAGAGAGAGATGATCCACTCACACATCTTTCTGTAGAAAGGGATCATCTATTTTTGATGTGAAAAATCAAAGATTAGTCACTAAAGGAATTTGGCTATCTGTAAAACTTTTGTCATAGAGATGGAAGTCCAATGCCCAAAGAAACTTCACTTGGTTCCTGGAAGTAAGGATTACCAAGTAACAAAGTATTTTCATCTCCATTTCACCCCTATCCCAGGTATGGGATAATTTTGTGCAAGTACTGTATATTTCTATGTGAAGTAAAGCAAATGGCAAAGTTAATATAAATAATCCCTTGTCCAGGTAGATGCAGAAATTCTAGCATTTTTCTTTATTATTGTTTTCCACTTACTACAAATTTACTTGGCAATATTCTGATCACTGCCATCCCTCCTCACCTGTCACAAGTTTCAAACATAGTGAAGGAAGATAAAACCTAAGCTCCTTTCCTAAATGTGACAAACGAATATGGGATGAGACAGGAGGAGGAGAAAGTTTCACACTGGTTGTCTTCGACTTCTCCAAGTTCAGACTCCACAGTCTATTAACTGCTTAGTTGTGAAAAGCCCAGAATTTCCCAGGTTTGTCCTGCTTTACCATGCTTCATTCATCATTCCCTTCTGAAGTAGTCCTCTTTTTTTCCATATTTCTCCTAACTTCTTCCCATAAACTCTAATTATAGATTGCATCAGATAAATTCCTTTATTTTGCTTGCTGGAATTCCTGCCCTAAGGAGACAACACCTGCCCTCTTCTCTTCACTTCTTTTCTCAGATGATGTAACAGGATGCTCAGGAATAGTTTTATCACCAGCCCAAAGATTCCATGTGGCTTTTGGTGAGTCATAAGCTTCTTTACTAAATCTTTGTACTTTCTAAAAATGGAACATGTGAATAACGCACCACTGAATTCTACGAAGTTCACCAAAGTAAGTCCCTGTTTATACTAATTTTGTAATTGACTGCTGTGTCACCAAATAGGGAATATTCCCCAAGTGCAGAATACCTAAAGAAAGAAAATGTTAGAACTTCCAATAAAGTAGTGGAGAGTCTTCTGAGAACCAAACATAAATGCACATAAACATTATTTTAAACTTCATTTGCGAGGTTCACAGATTCCCATCATTGATCTGTAGAGCATCTACCCCTTGACTGAAGGTGAAACTGGGGTGAATCAGGATACTTTCATAAGCTATAGATTTAACCTATTCACTCCTTCTAGTGTTTTCTCCCTATCCCGCCCCACACCCCTGCATACCCATTGTTTTGGAAATTGGAAAATCTTGCTGCCTTAAAAGTCAGACCTGCATGGATAATGATTTAAAAAATGATCACATTTCAGTAGTATTTCAATTGCATAAGGGAATGTCCTCTTCCCTCCTGTGTTGATCAACAGAAATGGAAGACTGAGCCATCAAACCAGTGGGGAGTAAGAATGCCATCTTTACTTTTCAGGCACCCAAAAAGAAAGGAGAAATTTATCTGGTGTGCTTTGAGAAATCTAGCACCTATAAACGACTGATCTGACAATAATTTATAGTAAAGGGACTGAGTCCATTCCAAGAAAATGAAAGTATAATCCTTAGCTCCTGTAGTGTTCTCTAAGTGGTTCTTCTCCTTCCTCCTGAGGGACCTCACAGCCTTTCTCCACTTTGCCACTCATTCACTGCAGTGCTAAGTTACTTCCATGGAAGTGTGAGTTGCCACTGTATGAACATGTTATTTTTACTGAAACATTAGTGTGTTGTGCTCTAGCTCTCTTCTGACTCACCTGAGCTTTAAAACATCAGTGATGCTAATCCGTTGCATCTGAAAACACTTGCTGTTTTTATAAATCAATTCCTGAACTCTTTTTCCACTTTTTTTTTTTTTGGCCCAGCAACGTGTTTCAGGAAAAAAAAATCTTTTAAAAAGTTTTAGCTATTTGTTAACTCTCTTCTACGTACTTTTTTCTCTGTCTCACTAATCTAACTCATGTCTAATGGAGCTCTCTGTGCGCCTGGCACTGCTCAGATGCAGGGTATATTGCAGTGAATGTGTAGAACAAGGAATCTCCTGCTAGAGTCAGAGACTGGAAGAATAAAGACAGTAAAACAGTAAACTTCATAATAAGCAAGATATGGTGGTGACCTAAGAATGGGTGGGGTGGGGTCTGGGCTGTGTTAGCTTGGGTGGTAGAAAGGATGTTTGTTTCTCTGAAGCTTTGAGCTGAGAATGAAAAGGAGGAGAAGCTATGGGGATGTATTCAGGTGGATCACTGCAAACAGAGAAGAAGTGTTTCTCCATCTTGACACTATTAACATTTGAGGGCAGATGATAATTTGTTATGGGGGTTATTCTGGGATTGTAGGATGTTTAACAGCATCCCTAGCATCTACCTAGAGATGCTGATAGCACTATCCCACTCCAGTTGTTACAACCAAGATTCCTCTAGACACTGACAAAGGTCCCATGGAGGGCAAACTTCCTCCCAGGTAAGAACCACTGGCACAGAGACATCATAATGTGCAAAGGCCCTAAACAGCAACAAGCTAAAGAGGCATGTAAAAGGCTAGTGTGTCTGGAAGATGGTGATTTAAGGGGGGAGTGAGAGGAAAAAAGTCTGGATGTAGGCAGAGGCCAGATCACATTAGAGCCTTGCAGGCTGTGGTGAGGACCTAGGCTTTCACTTTACGTACAGGTGGAAGACATTGGAGGATTAGTAAGGCCAATTCTAATACAATTTACATTTTAACATCACTGTGGCTGCTAAATGTAATGCTGCCACTGTCTCATTACTAAGTTATTTGAATTAGTAGATGGGCTACCTGAGTTCAAAGCTAAAACTTATTTCAGATTTTTGGTAATATTTTTTACTTTCATTTTATGAATTTTGATTTGCTAGTTGAGCATTCTAGGGGCTATTTCACCCAAGAGACTAAGTAATCTGTCTAGGCATCAAGACATGGTGTCTTGGCCATGCAAAAACTTACATAGCCATGATTAGAAGTTAACACACCTTTTCATTTAATTATTACTCTAAATTAAACACATTTTAAAATGAGGGGAAAACCTGAATATAGCCATTTACCAATTATTAAATTACTATGTACTATTGGAAAAAAAGAAGGTGCAATTATGGGATGTTATCCTCATACAAATGGCCTCTTTTCTCAGTTTCAGTTGAGTCAACTGGATCCAATAGATGTGGAATTTCAAAGTAATGTGCTAGCTGCTGAGTAGACATTTCTCAAGAGGTGTCAAGATAGAGAACTCTCAAACTCACAAGGAAGATAGAAATGGGTTGAGAGGCGAAACATATAATTGTGGATATGTGAAGAGTTGCCACCCACTCTCTTGGGTCCACCCTATTAAGAGTGAGGAGGGGGCTACTGCCTTCTCCTCTCAAGTTGAGGACAGGCAGCCTCAAAGAAACCAGTGTCTGCAGTTAGGTTACTCATTAGATAGCGTCTGACACAAGTCTGGGTTATCTTAAGGAGAGAGACAGTAGCTATCGGCCTGAAGCATTTGGGGGTGGGGGGAAGAGGGGGCGGGAGAGATAGAGATAGAAAGAGAGGGAGAGAAAGAAAGAAAGATTTGGAATGTCAGTGCAAACTGTGCTCTCACCAGAGACTGAAACCAGCATCTTAAAGAATGCATGAGTTTTTCCCATAAATTCTCCCAAGGTCCAGAGTTGAAAGAGTGAGATGACTTGGAGTCCTTTCCAACCTTGCCTCTTACAATGCCTGGGGTAGTGGTGGGGATTTTAACAGGGAGACTTCTGTGTGGGGTGAATCCAGGAGAAAAACATGAGGCTAAATTGGTAACAGCTGACTGATTAAAAAAAAAAGTGTATTTCCCAGTTGCTGCGGCCCAGTGGAAGGGAGGAGGGGGCATCTGAAGGACCAAGGAAAGTACCCAAGAAAGAAAGGCTTAAATACCAGCAGCCTCTGCAGCACTACTTGGTTAGACACTCACTCTCCTTGTCAAGAGAGGCATATACCCTCCTCCCTCAATTCAATCCACAGCGGACCAAAGCCGTCATTTGCAAGAAAGGGAAAGTAGAACAGAGAAAGGAAAGGTCTGGTGAGCAGTACTGTCTGAGTTGGCCAAGTTCAATGATCTGACAGAACAGAAGATTGGGCTTTCTCATTAGCAGATAGTGATGGTGCATTGTGACTTAGAGTAAGCTAATTCATTTAAAAAAGATAGTTTAAAACAATAATATGTTTTCATTTTATTGCATTTAACTCATCATGCTTGTTCAACATCCCAGTTATAATATTATCCAGTTCTTAGACTTTCCTCTTTATTCTAGTTTTCGCAGGATTGAGGGAACCATATCACTTTTGCTAACATGGCACATTGTTTGTTACATGCTAGGTTAACATGCTAGGTTGTTCCGGAGGACAGCTAAGATCAGATAAGTTTTTCCTTATACTTTGGAGCATTTATTTATTTATTAATTCATTTAACACATTTCTTGAGCACCCAATATTTTCTAGGCACTGCTCTTACTAGTTTCGGTTTGAGATGTTAGGCAGTTACCTCACTACAGAGGTTAGCACCAATCGAAGCAGACTTCCTGGCTCAAGGGCCATGTTTCAAGGCCATGGGATGCTCAGGAAGTATTCAGGTGAACATGGGTGCCCAGAGCTCCACTGTCTAGGAGACACAGTGGAGAATTATGCTAAGGTGATGGTTCCCTGTGTTCATTCTTCACACACCTCTTCTAGTCATTGATCCTCTCTAAAAATGGAGACATGTTTACTTCTGACTTAACCTACAATAAAATAAAATAAGTGTTTTCCTTAATTATCCCTTTTAGTTATGTAAGCACTATATTCCCATTGTTCTTTTTTATGGGCGGGTTCCCCTAGGCTACTTCCTTTTCTATAGTAGAAAAACAACATTATGCCTGTGTGTTTTCTACTCCCTGACTTACTCTAGTGGACTGTAAACTTCGTAACAGTAGATTTCTACAATCCATTGTCAATTTTGATTCAAAAGATCCAAGTGTGGAACCTGAGTTTTTGTCATTTTTTAATGTTTCCCTGGTGGTTCTGTCATCTGTTCTTAATAACCAGTAGAGTAGTAAGGCCAAGCTGTGAGGTGAGGTCCTGTCCAACCAGTCCCAGGTCTGTGTCTCCAAATTCCATCACCAACCTCAGCCCAACAATCTGTATTCTAATGAAGGCATGAAATGGGAATCCTAAGTGAATGTTTTGTTTTGTTTTGTTTTGTTTCGGTACGCGGACCTCTCACTGTTGTGGCCTCTCCCGTTGCAGAGCACAGGCTCCGGATGCGCAGGCTCAGCGGCCATGGCTCACGGGCCCAGCCGCTCCGTGGCATGTGGGATCCTCCCGGACCAGGGCACAAACCCGTGTCCCCTGCATCGGCAGGCGGACTCTCAAGCACTGCGCCACCAGGGAAGCTCGTGAATGTATTTTTTAACAGCTCTGTGAAACCTCTGGATCTGGGTTTCTCAATCTTGGTGCTATTAACATTAGGGACCACAATTCCTTATTGTGGGGATGGGGTTGATGCCTTGTGCGTTGAAGAGTGTTTAGAAGCATTCTTGCTCAGTGGATGCCAGTCGCAACTCCCCCACTTCCCAGTTGTGACAAACAAAAATTTCTCCACATATTGGCAAACATGTCCTGTGAAACAAAATAACTCCTGGTTGAGAACCACTGCTTTAACTTCTGTACAAACACTCTTCTTTTTCCAAGAGACCAAGAGAGGGCCTCCTTGAAGAGAGGTAGTAGTCAAGAAACATTCCAGAAGGAAGACATAGGCAATAGCAAATGCCACAAAACAGTGTGGGTTGAATTATGTCTCCCAGAGAAATATGTTGAAGTCCTAATCCCTGCCCCCTGACACCTGTGAATATGACCTTGTTTGGAAATAGGGTTTATGCAGTTGTAATCAAGTTAAGATGGATCATACTGAATTAGGGTGGGCTCTAATACAATGACTGGGGTCCATGTAAGCAGGGGAGATGGAGAGGTACAGATATGGAGATATAGACACATATAGAGAAGAGCATGCCAGGGGAAGATGGAGGCAGATACCAGGGATTGTCAACAGCTGCCAAAATCAAGGAGAAAGGCATGGAAGAGATTTCTACCTCAGATCGTTCGGACAAAGTGTGGCCCTGCCAATACCTTGATTTTTCAGACTTCTAGCCTCCAGGACGTGAGAAAATACATGTATATTGTTTTAAGGCACTATGTGCTAATTTTTACAACAGTCCTAGGAAACTAATGCGAATGGTAAATGCAGCAAAAATGAGAATAATAAACATGGACTGTACTAACTTTCCTTTGAACAAGCTGCACTCAAACATAAGTTACTGATAAACTTTGTTTCATAAGATCATAATACATTCTATGAATCATAGGTCGTAAAATCAAGTCACAATTTAGTATGCAGAAATAGGTACTCGGAACATAGCAACACACACATACACACACAAAAAGAACATAGCAACAGGAGAAGTAACCCAACTGTGTATGTTTAAGTATTTAAAAGTGGTTGTAAATTGTTAGATGCTCTAAAAACAAAAACAAAATAGCACTGTTGCTTTTATGCTTTCAGTTATTTTTGTTATAAAAAATTTACTAGCTATTTATATATAATTAATTTATTTTGCATTGGAGAATATTTTTATTGTTTTGTTTCTGGGTCCCAGTCAAGTTCCTTTATGATAGAACAAATTCTTACATTATCTGAATTTTTATGATGAGTGTGTATTACTTTTATAATCAGGAAATAAAAATAACTTCAGATTCAAAAATAAGAGTTTATGGGGCTTCCCTGGTGGCGCAGTGGTTGAGAGTCCGCCTGCCGATGCAGGGGACACGGGTTCGTGCCCCAGTCCGGGAAAATCCCACATGCGGTGGAGTGGCTGGGCCCGTGAGCCATGGCCGCTGAGCCTGCGCGTCCGGAGCGTGTGCTCCGCAACGGGAGAGGCCACAACAGTGAGAGGCCGGCATACCGCAAAAAGAAAAAAAAAATTTTCATCTACTAAGGTACACAGACTATTTCTATTTGTTTCTCTTTGTAAAGGGCCTAAAATAAATGTTAACCAATCAGGCACTTAAACTCTTTTAATGGTTAAGAAGGTAGCAGGAATAAAAAAAGGATGATATAGAAAAAATATTTTAATTCTTTTTATTTTTTTATTTTATTTAGTGTTGTATTTAAATTCATGAGCATGTAGAAGGGGGAAAATATAAACAAGACTGGCTATAATAGAAAATATTGAAGTGATTGAATGCAAGGTGAATGATACCTCTTTTTTTTTTTGCGGTACCTGGGCCCCTCACCGCTGTGGCCTCTCCCGCTGCGGAGCACAGCTCCGGACACGCAGGCTCAGCGGCCATGGCTCACAGGCCTAGCTGCTCCGTGGCATGTGGGATCTTCCCGGACCGGGGCACAAACTCGTGTCCCCTGCATCAGCAGGCGGACTCTCAACCACTGCGCCACCAGGGAAGCCCATACCTCTTTTTAAGATTGTGAAAAAGGTCAGAAAAGATTATGTTACAAAGTCAAAGACATTAGCATATTATATTCACAAAAACTAAGTGAATTCAGTTTATAGTTTGGGGCTTTCAAAGCCAGAACAGAAAGGTGATTTCATTTTTGGTGGTTTGCCTACATTTATAGAATCCCACCAGGTTTTTATAGTCAGGTTTTCACAGGGGTCATAACTGAATCAGAGAGAAATGGAAATGACTAAACTATCTGAGAGCATCACTTACTAGTTTACTAATGGTTGGAATCTGTCGTCTTTCTGGAAGCAACATTGTGGAGCACCTCCCCCCTGAACTCCTGCAGTGTTCAGTGGCACTTCACAGCATTGTCTTTCTTCCTGCCACACTCAACCATTCTTTCCATCGTTTTCAGTAGATACACCTACTCTTCTTACTCCTTAAAATACCTTGGTCGTCTGTGTACATCCCTCTTCTTTAAATCCCCACAGCCTGATTCAGGGCACCATACTCCTTACTCCATGTCCCCAGGGTAGCTTAGTGAAGCATGAGGGTGCCTGGCAGAGGGGTGCGTGGGGACAGAAACTTGATCCGTCTGCTGAGCATATGCCTCGGTGCAGCATTGTGTCTCCTGGAGGGAGGGATGCCTCTTTCTTCCCACAAAGAAAGTATTCATTTCCCAAGGCATGTGCCTATGGGCTGTATCCACCTGCAGAGTGTACTTTTATTCTTTTGCAAAAAATTAATCTGTCCATAGAAACTGCATTTTTCTAAGTTACCCAAAGACATCATATGAGAGTAGAACTTAAATGTTCTCACACACAAAAAGGATAAATATGTGAGGTGATGTATGTGTCATTTAACTAGATGGTAGGAATTTTTTCACAATGTATATATGGAATCATCATGATGGACCCTTTAAATGTCTTACAATGTTATTTGTCAGTTATTCCTCAATACAGCTGGAGGAAAAAAATCACTCTATGTATTTCAAAGCTAAATGTTTCTAAATTGTTGGAAAGGAGGAGGATCCAAAGGGAGAAGGAGATGCAAGTAAATGCAGGAAGGTGCTATGACTGCTGAGGGTGAAAAGCAAAGTGGCATTGCCCAGAACCCATAGGGGGACACTACAGCTACTGCAACCACGGAGCAGGGAGCCAGGAGCCTGCAGTCCCTCCAACACTGCTGACTCGCTGCTGGTAGCTCAGCAACTGCCAGAGGCAGAAGCAGAAAAAAATTACTTTTCTCTTTCTCCTGACTTCCAATCAGCTGCCAGTGCCTCCCACTGGCAGAATTTAATCAAAACCCAGTTAGCAAAGGAGTCCACGAGAATGATTTGGAGGCTTCCAATCCTTGGCAGAGTAGAGGAGAAAATAAAAAGCCATGTGTATGGCTGAGAGACAAAAGGAAACTAACCGACACACCCAAGAACAGACTATGATAGAAAACACGGGGAAAACAATTCTACTTCATTTGCCCCATAGACCATTATGCAGCTTGAGTAGTCTAACAGCTCCTGGGAATAGGTCTGTGGTTCCCAAACTTTGCTGTGCTTTGAATCACCGAGGATCTTTAAAAAAGTACCCAAGCCTGGTTTTCACCCCTTAGACATTCTGATTTAATTGATGAGGGTTGCAAACTGAACATTAAGATTTGTG